>NC_069074.1:76485048-76787685 GCF_025698485.1 Gossypium arboreum
GCACTAAGTGTGCGGGTTCAAATTGTATAGCACTAAGTGTGCAAGTTTGATTATATAGCACTAAGTGTGCGAGTTCGATTATTAAGCACTAAGTGTGCGGGCTTATTACACATCCTCTAATAAACATACATGCTCTACGTGTGCGGCCTTACCGAGTCAATCATGGACAGCGGTACGAGTAAACACCTTGAGCTCATGAGGAATAGACATTTTATTTATATTTGGAATTTAGCTTGGTAAGTCTTGACCTATGTGGTGATTATACTTGAAGATAAATGCATGCAATGTCATATGGTGTAATGTATGAAATATCAAAGTAGGGCTTGGTATGAGATCAAACTGAAATGCCTAAGGAATTATAGCACAGTTTGGGTGTGGATGGAGGATTTTAATCCTGCATTAATTATTTTCTCTTATGATATATTATTGCTGAACGGCAATATAATGCTTATGGCTTACTGAGTTATATACTCACTCGGTGTTTGCTTGTCGCCTATTTTAGGTTTCTTGGACTCGTCCTTTTGCGTGCTCGTGATCGTCATCGAAGTCATCACACCGGCTAGCAACTTTTGGTATCTTTTTTTTGTAGTCGGTCTAGGAGAACATTTTGGCATGTATAGGCTAATATGCTTTGTTGAACTTTGGTATGTAAACTTTCAGCCATGCGAAAATGGCATAAATGTTCGGTTGGATTTAGTTCTCTAATGTTAAGTCGCAAGTCTTGGTAATTCGATTTTTATGCCATATGCCATGGTTGATTATTTTGGTGGTAAAATTCATGATATGGCAATAGCGTAGTTGGGAGATGTTTGACAATGATTAGCCTTTGGTATGGCTAGTCATGATCATAATTTGTGACATGTATGATGAATCACTAGTTAGATCAAAGGGAAATCATGAAATAGGCATAGTTGCTTTAGTAACAGGTGCTGGCAGCAGCAGTGATGGGAGATTGAAAAATCACTAAAAATAGGGGAAATAGAATTAAATAATGAATAAATTATGGAATCGAATCCCGATGAGTCTATTTTCATATAGAAGAAACGAAGCAACCATATGAGCTGTATGTTAAGAGATATTTAAGTTCTCGCGAGACAGGGCCAGAACGGTTACTGGAGTCCCTGTCCTGACTTTGGGAATTCATCATGAATTGACCAGAGATAATTAGAATCCATGCCATATATTTACAGATTCCTTTCCGAGTCTAGTTTCTGTAGAAACAAACCGTATCAGTATTGAAGCCCTGTACAGGGAGATATCCAAGTCGTAATGCGCAAAGGTCAGTGTAGTTGATCCCTGTAACATGGGGGACTTCAACTAATAAACTGTACTAATTGGCCTGACCAAAAATTCTAGAAACAAATTTGTAGATTCATATATGAGTCTAGTTTCGGGGAAAATTTACAGAACTGGATTTCGAGTTTCAGAACTCAAGATATGATTTTTAATGCGACTCGTATGCAGATTGGCAGCCTGTCTGGAAAATTTCTAATAAGTGGCTTGAAGTCTGTTAACACCTCGTGTTTGACTCCGGCGACGGTCTCGGGTTCGGGGTGTTACACAGAGCATCTACCATATAACCCCAATGATTGGCCATACTATCGCTATCCATAATGGAAAAGAACATTTGCCCATTTATATAACGGATCGTATGGTAGGACATAAATTGGGAGAATTTGCACCTACTATAAATTTTTGCGGAATATCGTCGTTAATATTATTATAATAAATTATAATAAAAAAATAAAGATTAACTAATGAATTCATTAGTGAGAGGTAAACTTTATGATAAAGATAAAGAAACATAGGAGGAACCTATATACAACTTCAGACGAAGTATACGCTTTAGGTCAACATTTATGTATGTTTGCTCACAAAGCACGAAAAATAATTGATCAAATTCGTAGACGTTCCTACGAAGAAACACTTATGATACTAGAACTCATGCCTTATTGAGCATGTTATCCCATTTTAAAATTGGTTTATTTTGCAGCAGCAAATGCTCGTCATAATAGGGGTTTCAATAGCGAGTTTAATCATTAGTCAAGTCGTAGTAAATGAGGGAACTAATCTGAAAAGACTAAAACCTCGAGCTTGAGGATGAAGTTGTCGATAAAAGACCCACTTGTCATATAACTATTGCATTGAAAGATCTTGAATTTGAACCACTTGATGATATATGCTGCGCCAAAACCAAAAAACACCGGATGGCTAGGATGGCTAAAAAAGGGATAAATAAGAACACAAATATGACATATCCTAATATATAGTAGTGGAGGATTATGGGACAAAAAATAAATCCACTTGGTTTCAGACTTGGTACAACCCAAAGTCATCATTCTCTTTGGTTTGCTGTACCGAAAAAGTATTCGAGGGTCTGCAAGAAGATAAAAAATAAGAGATCAGATCAAGAATTATGTACAAAAAATATGAGACTATCTTTTGGTGTCAAGGGAATTGCACATATAGAGATTCAAAAAATGGATCTAATTCGGTGATAATCTATTTGGGATTTCCTAAATTATTAATTGAATATAAGCCATGAAAACTCGAAGAACTACAGATGAATGTGCAAAAAGAACTTAATTGTATGAACCGAATACTCAACATTGCTATTACAAGAATTGGAAATCCTTATGGGCACCCTAATATTCTTGCCGAATTTATAGCCGGACAATTAAAGAATCGAGTTTCATTTGAAAGGTAATGAAAAAGGCTATTGAATTAAGCGAGCAAGCGGATACAAAAGGAATTCAAATACAAATTGCGAGGCGTGACGACGGAAAAGAAATCGCACGTGTCGAATGGATTCGAGAAGGTAGGGTTCCTCTACAAACCATTGGAATGAAAATTGAGTATTTCTCTTATAGAGTTCGAACTATCTATGGGGTATTAGGAATCAAAATTTGGATATTTATTAACGAAGAATAATAAGAATAAGACTCTACTTGTCTTTACGTTCTATTCTGCAATAGAACAAAAAATGACAAATTCTTTGATTTTTTGATTGAACATAAAAATAAAAAAATGAGCAGTTCTAAATTCTATAAGGTTAAATAAAGATTTGATTGATCATTTGATACAATTGCTATGCTTAGTGTGCGACTCATTGGGTTTTTTAGGCTTAGGATTAAAAAAAAATGGGCGGACCACAATATAAGCTAATAACTATAGCACTAATAACCAACTCATTGCTTCGGATTATCTGGATCCAAAGAATCAATCAAGATATGATATATTGGTCATATCATTATAGCAACTGAAATTTTTTTGCATTAAGTAAAAGACAAAACCAATCTGATTATGAATAGATCGAAATTGTGAAGCAAAATAAAAGTATGTGGATAAATAGAAGGATGAGAGAAAGAGAAAAGCGAAATAGCAATAAAATGATATAGGATTCCAATATGTAAGGTCTATGAAGCATCTCATAAAGAGCAATGTAATAGAGCATCAATAGAGATTCATCAATAATTAGATGAATATCTGTTTATTGAAGAAAAAATCAAGAGCCTTAACTTAAGTCAATAAAGACTGAGAAGGTTGACTCAAGAAGAAATTTTATTTTTATTTTATTAAATAAATATTAATTATTAAATTATTAAATTAAGGCTCCATTGGAGAATTCAGACCTAAGCATTAATCGAGAGCGATGGGGACGACGGAACCCGTGAATGCGGAGGATTCTATTGAAAACGAATCCTAATGATTTATCGAGGAGGATGGCGAAACAAACCGAGACCACTTGCATTTCTTTTTATTCGATTACGAGAGGTCATGGGTTAACCCAACAACTAAACTAGAAAAAGAGTAAATATTCGCCTGCGAAAATTTGAGTTTAATTTTATTTGATTGTTCAATTTTTTTCGATCTGAATCTGATATGAATATGATAAAAACAAAATAAAGATTCGTTATAACATTATAACAAAACCAAGATAAGACATGATCTAGGAATAGAATCATGTTTAATTCCTTATACTTATATATATATATATATATATATATCCAATAGATCCAAACAAGATATACAAATTTCTAATAGATCGATAAAATCGCAAAGCAAAGAATCCCAAGATTCAATTATTCATTAACTACATGTATATCTTAAGATTAAGAATTAAATATTTTTTATTCATTTTTTTCATGAGGAGTTGGATGAGAAGAAACTCCCATGTCCGATTCTGTAGTAGAGATGGAATTCATAAACAACAACCATCAACTATAACCCCAAAAGAACCTGATTTCGTAAACAACATAGAGGAAAAATGAAGGGGATATCTTATCGAGGTAATCGGATTTGTTTCGGTAGATATGCTCTTCAAGCACTTGAACCCACTTGGATTACATCTAGACAAATAGAAGCGGGGTGCCGTGCAATGACATGAAATGTACGCCGTGGTGGAAAAATATGGGTACGTATATTTCCAGACAAACCCATTACGGTAAGACTTACAGAAACACATATGGGTTCGGGGAAAGGATCTCCCGAGTATTGGGCAGCTGTCGTTAAATCGGGTAGAATACTTTATCAAATGAGTGGAGTAGCCGAAAATATAGCCAGAAAGGCTATTTCAATAGCGGCGTAAAAAATGCCTATAAAAACTCAATTCATTATTTCAGGATAGGAATATAGAACCAAAAGAAAGAAGTCTTGTCCTGGGAATAAAAAAACAATTGCAAGTTTCCTTTTTTTTGACAAACAATATTTCTTTTTTTCTTCGTCCTTTGTTACATTGAAAAAGAGATTTCAAAATGATTCAACCTCGGACCCATTTGAATATAGCGAGATAACGATGGGGCACGAGAATTGATGTGTATTCGAGTCATAGGAGCTAGTAATCGCCGATATGCTCATATTGGTGACGCGTTATTGTTCTTGTGATCAAGGAAGCGATCATCGAATACACCTCTAGAAAGATCGAAGTGATCGAGTCAGTAATTGTACATACTCGTAAAGAACTCAAATGCGACAACAGGATGATAATACGATATGATGACAATGCTGCCATTGTCATTGATCAAGAAGGAAATCCAAAAGGAACTCGAATTTTTGGTGCGATCACCCGGGAATTGAGACAGTTAAATTTCACTAAAATAGTTTTATTAGCTCCCGAGGTATTATAAGATGAGACCCAAGTATATTAGAGTATTTACAGTATTTAAATGGCATAGATTAATTAGTAGATTGTGTCTCACGTATATACCTTTACTAAGTAAAAAAAAAAAAAGACCACGTTGGTTATATCAAAATTTGGGAGTAACAAAAATTTTAGTTTACCATGGGTAAGGACACTATTGCTGACATAATAACCTCTATACGAAATGCTGATATGAATAGAAAAGGAACAATTCAAATAGGATCTACTAACATCACTAAAAACATTGTTAAAATACTTTTAAGAGAAGGTTTTATCAATAACGTAAGGAAACATCGGGAACGCAACAAATATTTTTTGGTTTTAACCTTACGACATAGAAGGAATAGAAAATGACCACATAGGAATATTTTAAATTTACGACTGATCAGTCGACCAGGTCTACGAATCTATTCTAACTATCAACAAATTCCTAGGATTTTAGGCGGGATGGGGATTGTAATTCTTTCTACTTCTCGGGGTATAATGACAGATCATGAGGCTCAACTAGAAGGAATCGATGGAGAAATTTTGTGTTATATATGGTAATCTGTCCAGTATACGAATTGTATCTGAAACTCTCCATTTGTAGAAAAGCACGGGTTATCTAATAGAACTCCTCTTGCCCTACGGTAGTTGATACGTCAAGGAAGTTTTACCTGGAATAAAAGAACAAAAAAATGGATTCATGAAGGTTTAATTTAATTAGTAAATCACTCCCACTCCGGTTTCCTTTAGATAATGAAGATCTGATTTTAGGTTATGTTTCGAAAGAGTTTTACAAACGTGGGATAGAGTCAACAAAAGTGAACTGCTTATGATTCAACCAGGAGGACGTATAATTTATAGACTTCGCAACAAGGATTCGAACGATTAGGTAGTTTTTTCAACTTCAAGATTTCTTTCGGGGGGATCCAATTCAAATTTCAAGAAACTTATTTTCTTCCAATAAGTGAATTCGGAAAAAATTAAGAAATAACAACTATGAAAATAAGGGCTTCCGCTTGTAAAATTTGTGAAAAATGTCGCCTAATCCGTAGGAGGGGACGAATTATCATAATTTGTTTTAACCCGAGACATAAACAAAGACAAGGATAATATTTCTATCCTAAAAAGAACTCCTGAAAGAAAAGAAACTAATCTTAAAGAAAGCGATAAATAAATAAAAATAGAAAATCTATTTTGACATGAAATGGATATACCCATATATCTCTGACTTATCTTTATGAAATGATAAAATATGGAAAACCTATACTAAAAGTTGGTTCACGTAGGAATGGGCGCAGTAGTGCACAGAAAAGTGCACGTAGAATACAAAAGGAGTTATTCATGTTCAAGCAAGTTTCACAATACCATTATTCTTTATTACAAATGTACGGGGTCGTAATCTCTTGGTCCTCCGCGCACTTGTGGATTCAACGGTACAAGAAGGGGACCTTTTTACGCTCAAACCGCATGCGAGAAATGCTATTTGAGCATAGTAGACCAAGGTATGCAATGAGCGAAGTTATGATAAAGGGTCCTGGTCTCGGAAGAGATGCATCATTACGAGCTATTCGTAGAAGTGGTATACTATTAAGTTTCATACGGATGTAACCCCTATGCCACATAATGGTCAGAGACCCCTAAAAAAGACGTGTGTAGAAATAAACACTAATGAGATTTCGGGAGAAATAAATGATTCAATGATCGATCAAATAAAATAATATTACTATGGTTAGAGAGAAAGTAAAAGTCTCTACTTGACTCGGACACGACAATGGAAGTGTGTTGAATCAAGAACAGATAGTAAGCGCCTTTATTATGGATGCTTTATTCATCTCCACTTATGAAAGGCCAAGCCGACACAATAGGCATTGAGATGCGAAGAGCTTTGCTTGGAGAACTAGAAGGAACATGCATTACACGTGCAAAATCGAGAAAATACCCCACGAATATTCTAACATAGTAGGTATTCAAGAATCATCCATGAAATTTTAATGAATTTGAAAGAAATTGTATTGAGAGGAATTTGTATGGAACTCAATAACGCCTTTATTTGTGCCAAGGGTCTCGGATATGTAATCGCTCAAGACATCATCTTACCACCTTTTGTGGAAATCGTTGATAATACACAGAATGTAGCCAGCCTAACCGAACCAATTGATTTGTGTATTGGATTACAAATCGAGAGAAATAGAGGATACGGTATAAAAACACCAAAGAACTTTCACGATGGAAGTTATCCTATATATGTTGTATTCATGCCTGTTCGAAATGTGAATCATAGTATTCATTGTTATGGGAATGATAATGAAAAACAGGAGATACTTTTTCTAGAAATATGGACAAATGGAAGTTTAACTCCGAAAGAAGCACTTCATGAAGCTTCTCGCAATTTGATTGATTTATTTATTCCTTTTCTACATACGGAAGAAGAAAACTTACATTTAGAAAACAATCAACACGATGTTACTTTACCTTTTTTCCATTTCATGATAGATTAGTTAAACTAACAAAAAAGAAAAAAGAAATAGCATTAAAATATATTTTTATTGACCAATCAGAATTGCCTCCTAGGATCTATAATTGCCTCCCAGGACCTTTTGAATAACAGTCGAGAAGACCTAATGAAAATTGAACACTTTCGCATAGAAGATGTAAAACAAATATTGGGCATTCTAGAAAAGAAGTAGAAAAAGCATTTCGAAATTGATTTATCAAAATTTTTAATCCAATGGATTTTGAACCTTCATTACAATCCATAGATTCGGACCAGAATTGAATAAATGTATCTACGGAGAATTCACTTTGCTTTTGAAGTGACTACTCCCTAGATACGCACATCATGATTTTTTTTAATTGATTCAAAATAAAAAAGACCTAAAGTTGTGAATTTATCAATCGGTAATGTTGCTCCAATACCCAACCAAAGGGCTACTGCAGTACCAATCAAAAAAATAGTTGTCGCTACTAGACGACAAAATGGATTTTGGAATTTATTAACATTTTCCAAAAGCAGTCTTCATTAATAATCCCATGGTCTCAAAACCATTAAAAGAACACCCAATAACTTGTTAGGTACTGTACAAAGTATTTGAAATATAGGAAACAAATACCATTCAGGTAATATTTCCAAAGGAGTTGCAAATGGATCCGTGGGTTCACCCATCATTAAAGGTTCTAGAACCGCTAAGCCCACGTTACAAGCAATAGTATCGAGAATTACTACTAGAAAAATATATAAAAGATCATTGGGCCATGCTGGTTCCCTATAATAATTATGACCCATATCTTTAGCTAATTTAGCTCTTAATACAGGATCGTTCAAGTCAGGTTTTTTTGTTATTAGGATAGGTGAATTTTTCTAGACCCATCCCCCAAAGGAACCGGACATGATGATTTTTCATCATTCGGCTCAAGCAAAAGTCAATCGAATCAAATGGATACAAACGGATACCTATAAAATAAATCTATATTCTATATGTTTAAAATAAGTCTATATGTTATCCCCACATATATGAATGGTTCCATATGTAAGAAAAAAGTTACCCGATTCCATTTTACAGAGTTGCAATTATACATTCCAAGGAATTTCATTTTTACAGGTAAATGCTCAATACCCAAGTAGGCGTACAAAGTTGATCGTGATCAAGTGCTTTATGGGTCGTCTTAGTCCTTGCGATTCACCTTTATCCCAAAAATATATCGAGACTTTTTACATACAAAGGATTTACTTGTTACTAATATAGTCTAGCCTTTACTCTTCTTTAGATCCCTTGTTTCACTCTGATAGTATAATTAAATCGGGTCGATGCATAAGAAATGAATGCATTTTCATACTATTAAGATAAGAAAGTAAAAAAGAAAAAACTAAAATCTAATTTTGGTTATGCCAAATCACTTATTCTACTGGATCTTACGGAGCCCTATTTATACACAACATCGTCAGTCGATCATAGAAAAGATTCTCTTCAAGCGAACCAGCCTATCCTTTGTATGGGGCTTACATAGTGGTTGAAACAAAGACATATTTGGTTGTGAATTCCAATGTCGCAGATAAAGGCATATTTTTACACGGCCCAATCAATAGTTCAAGTCACACAATCCCATAATCCGTTTTCTCTTCGGGGAATTCCCTTCAACTATTCATGTCATATCAAATAAATACTAGAATATTGTCGTAGTTGAAAGGAAATATCCAAATGCATGTCTTATTTTTTTTTCAATAATCCATATTTGTAGCAATGAAATACTATTGTTCCTCCCCCAAGTAATAAGATAAATTATTGGTTACAATATAGCTATGGTCTATATTCTCTATAAAGGACCAGAAATGCCTTCCTTACGTATCATTAGGAAATGCATTAACATAAATACAACAGTAAGAAGGGGTAATACAAAAGTGTGTAAACTATAAAAATGGGTCAAAGTGGATTGTCCCACACTAGAACTTCCATGAAATAACTCTACCAAAGGTGATCCTATTACCAAATAACTTCCTAACTTTGTTATGATTTTGACCGCCTAATAACCAATTTGGTCTTGAGGTAAGGAATAACTGTTATGCCAAAAGATGCGGTCAACACACCCAAAACCACGCCTGTAACCCAAGTTAATTCGCGAGGTTTTTTAAAATCACCAGTGAGATAGATACAAAATACATGCAGGATCATCATTAAGACCATCATACTTGCCGACCATCGATGAACGATCGATTAACCAACCAAAGTTAGCTTCACCATTATGTATTTAATGAAGCAAAAGCCTCAAGAATCGTTGGATGATAGTAAAAGTCATAGCAAATCTCAGTAGTGCTTGTACCAAAAAACAAGTAAGCGTAATTCCTCCTAAACAATAAAATATGTTAACATGAGGAAGAACATATTTACTAGTTATATCATCTACAATAGCCTAAATTTCGAGGCACTATTCGAACCAATCATAGACTTTATTGAGATAGGTAAACCAAGAGGACCCCTCCGAGAATCGTTTATGAGAATTTCATCTCGTACAGCTCAAACAAAAACACCCAAGTATTAGCTGAAACAGATTTGGAATAGAAAGTTTGAAACTTCTTAATCTTTTCATTCAATTTTATCTGAAGACACAAAAGAGTTAAAATTCGAAAGCTCTTTTTTGTAGTTGTAATTATAATGCCAAAAAATCAAGTCGGCGCAGTCGTCTTTATGTTGATCATTATAGGCCTCTTGAATCTTCTATTCACCTACTTATTTCTTTTTCTTTGCTTTGATTTGTTCTTTATATGAAATGTGGCTTTATTCTTATTTTCTTTCTTTTTGATAGGAATTCTCTTGTTAAGACCCTATGAATCAATTGAAACTTTAGATTCATACTAGAACCGCGATGATTCAATAAAACCTTCAAACTAAGTCTAAAGATTCTGAGTAAGAACCATTGGATCATCACTTATTCAATCAATAGAATAGATATAATAAATAAAAATACAAAGAAAAGAAAGGTTTGTCCTTTGATCAAAATAAGCATAAACTAAATGAGACTTTGAAAGAATAAAAATCTTTCGATTTATAAATAATATAACTCTTTCTTGAATTTTTTTGAGTCCGACATGAGGTTTGAATATTAAGTATGAATCATAGTTCAAATACTTTGTGATCCATTTCATATATTCCATGCTCCAGATACTAGAATGACTATCCGACAGGATAAAACTATCTCGATCAAGATGATGACCCATTTTTGTACTATCAATAGGATCAATATAACAAGTCTAACACTCATATTCCGAAATACGAAACAAATAAATTTCACGGTCAAACTACCAAATAGAATGGGGCTAAAAAATCCGAGAACTAAAAGTTTCAATTTTGTATTGAAACGAGAGGCTTCGTGATTCGGTGAATCTAATTCATTGAAATTCCATCCAAGAAAACGGAAGAATTATAAATCTCCAAAATAATAGATAAGAATATTGCAAATAAAGCCATTGCAACACCCATCAAAGGAGTCGTTCCCCATCTAGGGGCTACCTTACCATATTCAATTCAATGGTTTCAAAAAATCCTTTACAACAATTCGTCTTGGACCGGATCTAGAACTACCTCAACGGTTTGTGTAGCCATAAATCTTATTTTGTATTCAGTGAGATCTGTTGACTTTGTATATCATTCTCACGTAAATAAACAATCTTATCATAGGCCCATTGTGATCTTGAAATTATATAATAATGGAAATAGCAAGCTTAGTCGCCATCTCTATATCTGGTTTACTTGTAAGTTTTATTGGTGCGCCTTATATATTGCTTTTGGGCAACCCTCTCAACAATTAAGAGATCCATTCGAGGAACACGGGACTAATTGAGTAATGAGCCTCCCAATATTGGGAGGCTCATTACTCAATTGAGATAATGAAAATCATTTCATTTTTTAGTTAGAATTTTAGGCGGTTCTTGAAAAAGATAGAAAAAAATTATCCCTAGAGTAGATACTAAGAGGAATGTATAAACCAATGCTTCCATAAATTGATCATGGTTTACAATTATAGCTTTAATACTGCTTATTTGGAATTATCTCCCAAATAAAGAAAGAACAAGAATCAAAGAAAAGGCAGCGATTTAAATCAAGATTTTTCTAGCAGCCTATGGCAAATCACAAATAGAAGTAGAAGCGAAAAATAACAAAGCAATCTTGCATCAAACTACTTGTCTTCTTGTAATTGGATATCCAAGTTTTTGGAATGCTCAAAATTCCACTTGAGCATCCAAATCTGGATCAATACCGGCAAAAATATCTCTGAACAGGGTTCTAGCACCATGCCAAATGTGTCCGAAGAAGAAAAGCAAGGCAAACAAAGCATGCCCAAAAGTAATCCAACCCCTCGGACTGCTACGAAAAATACCATTAGATTTCAAAGTAGCACGATCTAATTCAAAAATTTCACCCAATTGAGCACGTCTAGCATATTTTTTCATAGTAGCAGGATCACTATAACTCACTCCACTGAGTTCGCCGCCATAGAACTCAACAGTTACACCTACTTGTTCGACACTATACTTTGATTCTGCCCTTCTAAAAGGGACATCCGCTCTAACAATTTTGTCTCTGTCTACCAAAACAACCGGAAATGTTTCAAAAAAAGTAGACATACGACGTACAAAAAGTTCACGCCCGTCTTTATCTCTAAAGATAGGTTTGAGATATCAAGTTTAATTTTAGAGTTTAATTGCTTGTAACTTACTAAGCTAAATTAGCTTATATTGTGTTTGGATAATTGTTTTTGATTAATAGGTTTTGGTAATCGTTACGTGCTCGGGGATCGTTAGTAAAGCTGTCATACTATCGTTTATAATTTGGTACCCTTGAAAGCTTAAGTTTAAACTTATGGCATGTATAAGCTATTCTATATTTTGAATCCATTTTGAATGAAAAGTGTATTTAAGCCATGCGAAATTGGCTTAGTTATTATATGTTATGTTTGGTTTAAAATCTTCTTGGTTAGATGTTTTGATATGTTTGGTTTGATGGTTTAGTTGTGATTTAAATCTATTTGATAAGTATAGATTATAATTTGCATAATTGATATATATATATATATATATATATATGTTCTACTATAGGTGTTAATTAACAAAACATATATACTTTTGAATTTGCACATAAGTCATTGTTGTTATATGAATTGATTGAGATATATCAAGTTATTATGATATTTAGATGCATTAATATGCTATTATAGGATGTGAATTATTTTTAAAGTATAAGTGGTATTTTTAATTATGTTGTTATACTCTAAAAATGATAGATGGCATGGGAATTTAATACACTAGTGGTTGGTATGTGTTCTTAAAATTTGTTATATTAAAATGATCAAATGCACATAGCTTTGTAATTAGCAAATAAGCGTGTTTGGTCTTTAAATGAATTGTCAAGTATGTTCTATTTTTCTTTTTTTTTGTAATTGCCAATTTTAATGCTACACATGATTTGAATAGTAAGCTATGTGAAATGTTTTATTTGGTTAAATAATACTTGTAAATAATTATAAAGTCAAAGGTTTAATATTTGATTTGAATTTGTTTGAACTTGGGAATTATAATCCATGCATACTGTGTGATTAATAATTTAATAAATTTATTTTACCAATAAGATCTATGGAATTATGTGATTGTACGAGTATTATGTTTTTCTTCTGTAATACCTCGTAACCCCGTCAGTGACGGATGCGAGTTAGGGGTGTTACATTTGATTGGTATCAGAGCTACGGTTTAGTCGATTCTCAGATTAACGTAGCGTGTTTGAGTTTTGCTATACATGCCATAAATTATATTGTGATAGTGTGAAGACTTTTGACACTTGAAATGTGTTTCTCGTATAGTAAATGGATCCTGATCCCCATCGAGCCGTAGCGGACGATGTCAAGAGTGTAACGCCTGCTCCCGCTTAAGGGACAACGCAGGTTGATTCTCGGCCAAATGCAAGTAACCATAATGATGAGGGTAAACAAGCCTTTTATAATATGATGAATGAGTGGTTTACTCGATATATTAAGACAAATCTGGCCGTTCAACAACCCCCGAACCCGAATAATCCACCTCCGATGCCTGTGGTACCTCCTACTATTGATCCTGTGAGATTAAATAAGCCCCCTGTTGATAAAATTTGAAAATATGGGCCCAAAAATTTACGGCCACAGATGATGACGATGCTGATAGGGCTAAATTTTGGCTCGATAACACTATCCGAGTATTTGAAGAACTATCATGTACTCCTGATGAGTGTCTAAAGTGTGCCATGTCTTTGTTACGCGATTCTGCCTATCATTGGTGGAATACTTTGGTTTCGATTGTGCTGAAAGAACGGGTCACCTGGGAATTCTTTCAGACTGAATTTCGTAAGAAATATATCAGCCAGAGATTTATAGATCAGAAGTGTAAAGAGTTTCTCGAGCTTAAACAGGGTCATATGACTGTCACGGAATACAAGCGAAAATTTGTGAGACTCAGTCGATATGCTCAAGAGTGTGTTTCGACTGAACCTGCTATGTGTAAAAGATTTGAAGAAGGGCTGAATGACGACATAAAATTGCTTGTTGGCATACTTGAAATAAAAGAGTTCGTAGTACTTGTCGAGCGAGCTTGTAAAGCTGAAGAGCTTGGGAAAGAGAAAAGAAAAGTTGAGTTCGAAGCTAGAGATTTCCGCAAGAGATCAACGAGTAAGACTTTTTAGCCGGCATCAAAGAAGTTTCGAGATGATAGCAACCGATTTAAGACTACTGCCAGGCTTTCTATACGAGATTGGCCACCAGTAAGTTTACAAGCCACTTTGATTGCCAGTGTTGGTAATACTCGATCAAATAAACCTGAGTGTCAGCAATGTGGAAGGCGGCATGTGGGTGAATGCTGGGGCAAGTATAACAATAGAGTCTGTTATAGATGTGGTTCACGAGATCATTTCATTCGAGATTGCCCGGAGCCAGTTGAAAAAGATAATGTTTAGAGTGTGAGACCGAGTGGTGTTGCAGCTAGAGGTAGACCACCTAGGAACACGTGAGGTAGGAATGGTACTCAAAGAGGGGCTTCGGACCCAGCAGTTCGATCCGAGACTCATGCCCCTGCCAGAGCATATGCCATTCCCGCTCGAGAGGAGACTCATCCCCTGATGTTATTATCGGTATATTCACTCTCTATAATATTAGTGTGATTGCTTTAATTGATCTCGGTTGAACTCATTTTTATCTGGGTGAAACATTAGTATCCAGTAAGACTTTGCTTGTTAAGTCTATTGAGTTTGTGATTCGGGTATCAAATCCTCTGGGCCGATGTGTGTTAGTTGATAAAGTGTGTAAGAACTACCCCCTGATGATTCAAAATTCGTGTTTCCCAACTAATTTAATGCTATTGCCATTTGATGAGTTTGATATAATTCTGGGAATGGATTGGTTAACAGTACATGATGTAGTGGTGAATTGTAAAAGAAAGACTATTAATTTGCGGTGCCAGAATAATGAGATAATCTGAATTGAGTCGACTGATCTGAATGGTTTACCCACAGTGATATCTTCTGTATGGGCTCAGAAGTATGTGAGAAAGGGTTGTGAAGCTTATCTTACGTATGTGCTTGATAGTAAAGTAACTAAAAAGAAGATTGAATCTGTACCAGTGGTGTGCGAGTATCTGGATGTGTTCCCTGAAGAATTGCCAGGATTGTTGCCTATTCGAGAAGTAGAGTTTGGCATTGAGTTAGTATCGGGGACGACTCTGATTTCAATTGTTCCGTACCGAATGGCACCTACTGAGTTAAAAGAATTGAAAGCTCAGTTACATGAGCTGACAGATAGAGGTTTTGCACGATCGAGTTTCTCTCCCTAGGGTGCACCAACTCTATTTGTGAAAAAGAATGATCGAACTATGAGAATGTGCATTGATTATCGACAACTCAATAAAGTGACCATAAAGAATAAATATCTATTGCCACGCATTGATGATTTGTTCGATCAGCTAAAGGGAGCTTCAGTGTTTTCGAAAATAGATTTGAGATTGGGTTACTATCAGTTGCGAGTTAAAGATTCTGATGTGCCTAAGATTGCTTTACGAACAAGATACGAACATTATGAGTTTTTGGTGATGCTGTTCAGAATTACTAATGCACCTGTTATTTTCATGGATTTGATGAATCGAATCTTTAGACAATACTTAGATCGGTTTATGGTTGTGTTTATTGATGATATACTGATCTACTCTCGTGATGAAATTGAGCATGCCGAGCACTTGAAATTAGTATTACAGACTTTGCGAGATAAACAGTTGTATACAAAGTTCAGTAAATGTGAGTTCTGGTTACACGAGGTTAGCTTTTTGGGGCATGTGGTTTCGGCATCGGGAATACGGGTTGATTCGAGTAAGATTTTGGCTATACTTGATTGGAAACCCCCGAGAAATGTTTCAGAAGTTCGAAGTTTTCTAGGACTTGCTGGTTACTACAGGCGATTTGTAAAAGGTTTCTCGATGATTGCAACTCCGATGACAAATCTACTTCAAAAAGATATTAGATTTGAGTGGACAGAAAGGTGTCAGAAAAGCTTCAACCAATTGAAAACTTTATTTACTGAAGCTCCAGTGCTTGTTCAACCGGAATCGGGTAAAGAGTTCATTATTTTTAGTGATGCATCCTTGAATGGTTTGGGCTGCGTTCTAATGCAGGAAGGCAAAGTTGTAGCTTATGCCTCAAGACAGTTAAAACCGCACGAAAAGAACTATCCTGCACACGATCTCGAATCAGCCACTATAGTGTTTCCTTTGAAGATATGGCGTCATTATTTGTTCGGTGAAAAATGTCATGTTTATTCTGATCACAAAAGTCTCAAATACTTGATGACTCAAAAAGATTTGAATTTGAGACAGTGACGATGGTTAGAGTTGCTTAAAGATTACTAGCTTGTGATTGATTATCACCCGGGAAAGGCTAATGTGGTTGCTGATGCCCTAAGTCGAAAATCACTGTTTGCTCTACGTGCAATGAATGCAGATATGGCTATAAGAGACGATGGTGTGATTATAGCAGAATTAAAATCGAGACTGTTATTTGTTCAGCAGATTTTTGAAGCTCAAAGTATTGACAAGGATTTGATAGCAAAAAGGAATCACTGTAATTTGAATGCTGACTCGGAATTTCAGGTTGATGCTGAAGGATGTTTGAGGCTCAGAAACTAAATATGTGTACCAAAGGATCCTGAGTTGATTCAGATGATTTGTAATGAAGCTTATAATAGTAGGTTGTCTATTCACCTGGGTAGCACAAAGATGTATAATGATTTGAAACAGTACTACTGGTGGCACGGTATGAAAAGAGATATTTCAGACTTCGTGTCGAAATGTTTGATATGTCAACAGGTAAAAGCCGAGTATCAGGTACCATCGGGATTACTTCAGCTGATTATGATACCTAAATGGAAATAGGATCGAGTCACGATGGATTTTGTATCTGGTTTACCATTAACACTGAACAACCAAGATACAATCTGGGTTATTGTTGATAGATTGACAAAGTCGGCTCACTTTATTCCGGTCCGTACAGATTACTCGCTCGATAAGCTAGCTGAATTGTACATTACTCAGATTGTACGATTACACGGGGTACCTATTTCTATTATTTCGGATAGAGATTCGAGGTTTACATCGCGGTTTTGGAAGAAACTGCAAGATGCATTAGGTACTAAATTACATTTTAGCACTGCTTTCCACCCCCAGACGGATGGTCAGTCCGAACGAATCCTTCTAATACTTGAGGATATGTTGAGATGTTGTGTTCTCGAGTTCGAGGGTACGTGGGAAAGAGACTTGTCCCTGATCGAATTTGTGTACAATAATAGATTTCAGTCGAGTATCAATATGGCACCTTATGAAGCTTTGTATGGTCGTAAATGTCGTACACCTTTGTTCTGGACCAAGCTTTGTGAGAATAAGATATACGAGGTTGATTTGGTGAAAGAGACTGAGCAGAAAGTAAAAGTGATCCGTGAAAGTTTGAAAGCAGCGTCAGATCGTCAGAAATCATATGCAGATTTGAAGCGTAAAGACATAGAATTTCAGATAGGAGACCGCGTATTTTTGAAAGTCTCGCCGTGGAAGAAAATTCTTTGATTTGGTCGTAGAGGCAAGTTAAGTCCGAGATTTTTTGGGCCGTATGAGATTGTAGAGCGGATTGGGCCGGTTGCGTATAGATTACTGTTGCCACCTGAGCTAGAAAAGATCCGCAATGTTTTTCATGTTTCGATGCTCCGACGGTATAGATCCGATCCTTCTCATGTGATTAACCCATCCAAAATTGAGATTCAGTTAGATTTAACTTATGAGGAAGAACCGATTCGTATTATGGCTCGCGAAGTGAAAGAGTCGCGAAATAAGAAAATCTTGTTGGTGAAAGTGCTTTGGCTTAAGCACGGGGTTGAGGAAGCAACTTGGGAGCTTGAGAATTCGATGAAAGAATGTTATCCAAACCTATTCATTGGTAAGATTTTTGTGGACTAAAATCCCTAAGGGAGGGAGAGTTGTAACAGCCCGATTTTGACCCTAATCGGAACGGTGGTTTCGGGACTACGAATCCGAGTCAGAAAAATATTTAAATATTATTTTTTGTGCTTAAAATGTATGAATTTTCTTGTGTGAAAGTTTTATTTAAAAATTTTATCGTTTAGATGTCGATTTGATAATAAGGGGTTAAATCGCGAAAAAAATGAAAAGTGATTGATTAATTATTAAAGTGTCAAAATTGCTTTGTTCATTAAACATTGAGTCTTTAAGTCGCAATTTGTCCATGAATAATAATGATGGATGGTTTTAATGATTATATTGTAAGGTTTTATATTTTGTTACTAAGGTTAATTTAGTAAATGTTTAATAACATTATATTAAATAAAAACATAAAATAAAATGTTATCATGCATTATTTTGTTCATCAAAGCCGAAACTAGGAAAAAGAAAAGGGAAAGAAAGACCAAGTATATTCGGCCATTGTTGAGTCAAAATTCAAGGTATGTTTGAGCTTGGTTTTTGATAATTATTACGTTTTTAAGATCGTTGTTTCAAATACTCTAAGACCCATGTAAGAATTTTTGAAATTGATGAGATATTCATGAGTTGCCATTGTTGATAGTTTGATAGATTTAGTGTTTAAAGATAGAAAATAAAAGATATGTGTTAGATTAACAAAATTTTTGTTAGAAGTTTTGATGGAATTGAGTAATTAAGGCTAAATTGCAAAAATATTAAATTTAAGGGTTAGTTTGTATAATAGGTGAAATGTGAAGACTTATATAAGCTAGAGGAGTATTTGGCTAGAGCTTGTTATTTTTAAATTTTGTGTATTTGATGTGTTATGAATTTTTAGACTATAATGTAAAAGTGTGAAAAATAAGGGACAAAATGTAAATTTGCTCCTTTATGTGTTTTGGGGTTTAATTGGATTGAATTTTATTTGAATGAGCTTAATTTGAATTTGAATAGATCAAGAACAAAAAGCATCGGGTTTGGATCGGGGAAAATAAAAAATCGTTGACTAGTCGATAATCTCTGTCCGTCGATATCCGAGGTAAGTTATTAAGCATATATTTTGTATCAATTTAAATAACTATAATATCTATGTAATTATGCCGAATTGAATGATATATATATGTATGTAGTGATGAAATTATCGAATGTAAAAAGAAGTGAGATGTATTGAGTTGTTGATTTTCGGCACTAAGTGTGTGGGTATAAATATTTACGATTATGAGATTGGCACTAATTTTTTGAGTTTAATTGTATAGCACTAAGTGTGCGAGTTTGATTATTAAGCACTAAGTGTGCGAACTTACTATATATTTTCGAATAACTATTAACACTAAGTGTGCGAATTTATCGAGTAATCATGGACAGTAGAATGAGTAAATACTTTGAGTTTGTGAGGAATAGCCGTTATGTTTAAGTTTGAAATTGAGCTTGGTAAGTCTTGAACCTATGTGGTGATTATATTTGAAATCAAATATATAAGATTAAATGGGGAATAGATGAAATGCTATTTAGTTTATAATTTAAATGAAAATAAAATGATATGTGGAAATGCATCAAATATCATATTGAATGTTATATGAAATGTCAATGGAGACTTGGCTATTCGAGAGCATGTAATGATAAATGTGTGAATAGCTTTGTGCTAAAATCATTTGAAGTTCAAATAAGATGGTGTTTGTGTTTGGAAGATATATGTTAGATTGCAGAATGAGATGAAGTGTATTATTGTGACAGCCCAAAATTGACCCTAGTCGGGAAGTGGTTTCGGGACCGCTAAACCGAGTCACCGAAATGTTTGAACGTAATATTTATTGTCTAGAATATGTAATTATGAATGTGTGAAAATTTCAAGCTTCGATTTAGTCGATTGCATGTGAATTCAGTTAGTAGGACTTGTGTGACACTTTTGAAATGTGATAGGCTAATCTATAAGGACCTAATAGTGCATGTAATCAAAAGGGAGGACTTGCATGTCAAATTTCCCCCCCTAAGTGCTAGTGGCCGGCCATGACAAAGAGTGATGGGCAAAAACATGTCATAAAACATGTTGTGACAATGGTGTATGTAAGAAAAAAATAAAATAATGAGCATGGGAATTGAATAATGAAAGGGAAGAAAAAAAAAAAAAAGAATGGTGTGAGTGTCCCCCCCATTTGCCGTGAGTTGAAGAAAAGAGAAAAAAAAAATTTGTTCATCCTTTTCATATTCTCTTGGCCGAAAATTCTAAGGAAGAAGGAGGGAGTTTTTGCTTCATGTTTGGTTTGGAAGAGGATTAGGAAGAGGTTTGGCTATACTTGTATCAAGATTAAGGTATGTTTGATGTTGTGCCATGAGATTCATGCATGTTTTTAGTTGCTAGCTTGATGTTCTTATTAGCCCATGGTTCAAATCCTTGCTATGTCATGGGAATGGTATTCGGCCAAGGTGGATTTTGTGTTAATGCCATTGCATGCTAAATATGAAGCTTGTTAATGATATATGTGATGGTGGGTTGATGACTCTTGGATTTTGTTTTAGCATTTTTAGTGAGACATTAAGTTCTTTGTTTAACCATGACCAAAATTGAAATGGTATGGTGTTGTGATGTATTCGGCCATGGTATATCCATAAGCATGATTTATGCTTATTGCATGGTAGGTAAGATTTGTGTTTTGGATATATGTTTATATTTGGTTATAATCAACTTGAGATTCGGCCCTTGCACCTATATGTATATATGTTTGCACATGATGTATTGGTATGACATATATACTATCTCAAGGTATATATTTTCTTATGATGATGTTTCGGTTATGAAGTAAATGATAGATGCGTATTGAGCTACAATATGTAATGCATTAGTTAGTAAAATGTATGCCATTTATGTGTGGTATTAAATATGTAATTGGCCTCAACATCAACATGCATATTCGACCACATGAATGAGTACATAGGTTGATGTGTTGTTCGGCCATAAGTAAGCATGTTGAAGGCTTTATCTTGACTTAGAAAATTCGGCTAAGGAGAGTACTAACTAATGTGTTGAGTTTGATTCATGATTTCCGTACATATGTGACTTTAATGTCTAATGAATATATGTGGGCTAAGTACCTTGAATTCCTCTTTTCGATGCTCAAATGATTAAATCAATTTATTTGTTAAATTAAGCTCAAGAGCAAAGGGGAACTAAATCCGATAAAGGGAAGGAAAAAGTGGTCGAATAGCCATCGGAATCGTTCGACAACATCCGAGGTAAGTTCTTGAGTAATAGAGCTTAAATTATGATTTGATTAGATCATGTTTTAAGCAAATCGAAATCATGCTCTTTGTGTGTGGATATTGAGCCGAAATTGCAAGAGTGATAAGTGTCTTGTGTTTGAGTTTTGCTAATGAAAATGAAATACAAATGTGTCATGATTTAGTGTTAAATGTGCATGATTATTCGAATGATGTCCGGGCTAAGTCCCGAAGGCTTTGTGCTAAGTGACCATATCCGGACTAAGATCCGAAGGCATTTGTGCGAGTTCCCAAATCCGGACTAAGGTCCGAAGGCATTTGTGCGAGTTCCCAAATCCGGACTAAGATCCGAAGGCATTTGTGCGAGTTCCCAAAATCCGAGTTAAGTCCCGAAGGCATTTGTGCGAGCTATTATAACCGGGCTATGTCCCGTAGGCTTTTGAGCGAGTCACTATATCCGGATAAGATCCGAAGGTACGTGATTCAGGAATGAACGATCTTGCTGTAAAAATCCCAGTTAATACGTTTGAAAAAAATTCCAGCAATGAGGTATGTTCGTATGTGCATTGGAATAGTTGAGTTCCTTCGAATAATATTCGCTCAGTTGAGTAATGAGCTTCCGGTATTTGGCTAAGATGATCCCTTATGTATGAACATAGGGGTTGGAATGTAAAGTAGAAATGATTTGAATATATGGATACGCGGAATTATCCGTTTAATTATGTGAATGCTACACTTCAGTTGTGTTTAAATTCTTGCTCAAAACTTACTAAGCATAAATTGCTTACTCCGTTTCTTTGTTTCTCTGTTTTATAGATTTTGGCTCGTCAGCTATCGGACTCGGGATTTCTGGAAGTCGAAGTCTCCCACTCTATCAAAGCCCCTTTTTGGTACAATTTTGGTTGAGTTTTGAAATGGCATGTATAGGACTACCCTTTGTTGTTTTTTCAAGTACTTTTTGTGATGTATGTGTGTACAGCCATGCGAAAATGGCTCATAGAAGTGGAGTATGGCATTAGACCATTTGTGTTTATGTATATGTATATGGTTTCATGATGTGAATATGGACTGGAATGGAAGTGTTGGGCAATGATCAGCCCTTGGAATGGCTAAATATGATCATATGTGGACCTATGTATGACAAAACTCTAGTTGGTCCATGGAAACCACGAAATAGGTAAAGTTTACCTTGAAAACAGATGCTGACAGCAGCAGTGGTGTGGATGTGAAAAATCACTAAAAATAGCAGGAATGGAATTAAATAGTGAATAAATTATGTAAATGAACCTTGATGAATCTACTTTCATATGGAAGAAACGAAACGGTCATATGATTTGTATGTTAAGAGATATTTAGGTTTTCGTGGAACAGGGCCAGAACGGTTTCTGGATTCCCTGTTCCAAATTGGAAATTCATTATAAATTAACCAGAGATAATTAGGAGTTATGCCATATATGTATAGATTCCTCTTTGAGTCTAGTTTCTATAGAAACAAATGGCATCAGTATTGAAGCCCTGTACAGGGAGATATCCAATTCGTAATGCATGAAGGGCAGTGTAGTCGAACCCTGGAATAGGGGAGACTTTAACTAATAAACTGTACTAATTGGCTCGACCAAAAATTCTAGAAAAAAATCTGTAGATGGATATTTGAGTCTAGTTTCAGGAAAAATTTACGAAACTGATTTCCGAGTTTTGAAACTCAAGATATGAATTTTAAGGCGACAGTGATGCAGTAACCAGCTAGTCTGGAAATTTTTAAATGGACTGTGGAAATAATTAAGTCTGTTAGCACCTCGTATTCGACTCCGGCCACGGTCTCGGGTACGGGGTGTTACAATTATGCATATATATTTTTTTATATATTACATAATGATGGAATGCCATAATGTATTCAGCCTTGTATTTGGAATTGAAGAAATGCTTTATAGTGGAGTAATTATATATTGATTTTAGTTGAATCATAGTATTCGATTAATAAGTGCCTTATAATATGGTAAGCTAGTGATTATACGATTTAGTAGTATGAACTACTTAAATGGTATTTGAGATATCAAGTTTAATTTTAGAGTTTAATTGCTTGTAACTTACTAAGCTAAATTAGCTTATACTGTGTTTGGATAATTGTTTTTGATTCATAGGTTTTGGTAATCGTTACGTGCTCGAGGATCGTCAGTGAAGCTCGTCACACTATCGTTTATAATTTGGTACCCTTGAAAGCTTAAATTTAAACTTATGGCATGTATAAGCTATTCTATCTTTTGAATCCATTTTGAATGAGAAGTGTATTTAAGCCATACAAAATTGGCTTAGTTATTATATGTTATGTTTGGTTTAAAATCTTCTTGGTTAGATGTTTTGATATGTTTGGTTTGATGGTTTAGTTGCGATTTAAATCTATTTGATAAGTATAGATTATAATTTGCATAATTGATATATATATATATATATATATATATATGTTCGACTATAGGTGTTAATTAACAAAACATATATACTTTTGAATTTGCACATAAGTCATTGTTGTTATATGAATTGATTGAGATATATCAAGTTATTATGATATTTGGATGTGAATTATTTTTAAAGTATAAGTGGTGTTTTTAATTATGCAGTTATACTCTAAAAATGATAGATGGTATGGGTATTGAATTGTGTTCTTAAAATTGGTATGTGTTCTTAAAATTGGTTATATTAAAATGAACAAATGCACATAGCTTTGTAATTAGAAAATAAACATGTTTGGTCTTTAAATGAATTGTCAAGTATGTTCTATTTATTTTTTTGTAATAGCCAATTTTAATGTTACACATGATTTGAATAGTAAGCTATGTGAAATGTTTTACTTGGTTAAATAATACTTGTAAATAATTATAAAGTCAAAGGTTTAATATTTGATTTGAATTTGTTTGAACTTGGGAATTATAATTCGTGCATATAGTGTGGTTAATAATTTAATACATTTATTTTACCAATAAGATCTATGGAATTATGTGATTGTACGAGTACTATGTTTTTCTTCGATAATACCTCGTAACCCCGCCGGCGACGGATGCAAGTTAGGGGTGTTACATAGGGTTCATGTATAAAATTTGACCCATGTGTGACATGCATGTATTTTAATGATTAATGGAGGAATATGAATGTTTGAGGCATGATAAACATCTTTTACTAGGTGATTTTTAGTGAAAACACCTAAACAAGGGACTTGTTTGTAAAAGTGTAAAAGAGAATAGTAATAATGTGAAATAAAAGAAAATATGGGCGGATATTAGCATAGTAAGGGTTCGACTAGGTTTGGGTAACCTAGAAAATGCATGCATTTCATTTTACGAGCCTAGGGACTAAATTGTAAATATTTGAAAGTTTAAGGGTCAAAATATAAATTTTTAAAGTTTTAATTATGGACCCATTTGAACAATGTGAATAATAAATAAGTTAAATTTGGCATTATAGATCAAGAAAAACATGAACCGGGACTTGATCGAGGAATGAATAAAGTACACGACGATTAAGCTCGATTATCATCATTTTGTATCAAGGTAAGTACATATGCAAATAATGTGGTGTTGTAGTATGTTATAATGTTTTAATATATACTGTAATAAATGTTTTATTGTAATGAAGAACTATATGTTTGCTGATTGTTACGAAAGTATGAATGTTATTATGGTTGTTATCTACGATGTTACGAGAAAGTACAATGGAGATGATATGTGAATGAGAAAAACTCCGTTTGAACCTTAGGAATAGTTTAGGATACAAATGACATGTCACTAGGAACTAAAACTTCCGAACTCATTGAGTGGTCAGGGTTTGTGAGATATGTAGCATCCGAGCTCATTGAGAGGTCCGAGTTCATTATGGATGCGAGTATTCGAGCTTGTTGAGAGGTCCGAGTTCATAATGGATGCGATTCATGTAACATCCAAGCTCGTTGAGAGGTCCGAGTTCATTATGGATGTGTTACATGTTATGTGGTAGCTTCAGCTACGTTGTATATATGGCACTTATGTGCAAGGTTTCCGCGTATCCAATAGTATTCGGAGAGTTCAACGGGTAATGTAATGAATGTAATGAGAGTCCTGAGGAGGACATATGAAAGAGGTATGGTTATGGATACTTTATGATGAGTACAAGTATGTATGCTAAACTTATGAGTAATGCCCTAATAAAGACCGATTTACGATGAGCACGTGTATAAATATATATGTTCGTATGATGAGTAAGCAAGAAGGTTTGAATGATGAATAATCTTTATGTATATATTGCCATGTTTCTACATGTTGATTCCTTTCTACCATTTCATATTATTTGTATGTGGACTTACTAAGCTTTGATGCTTACTCCTCTCTCTTTCCATCCTTTGTAGTTTCGCCAAGCTAGCTCGGGGATCAGAAGCTATTGGAGTATTCGATCATACTATCAAAAGACTATTAGGTATAGTGAAATTATTATTTTGTGTAACATCTCGAATTAGGGCCTAGTCAGAATAGTGGTTTCGAGACCACAAATCTGAGATAGAAATAATTATTTTATGATTATTATGAGGTTTATGTTATGAATGCATGCTTGTGTGAAAGTTTCATGAAGAAATTCTATGCATAAAATGTCTAATTGCATTTTAGGGACCAAACTGAATAAAGCGCAAAACTTGCATTCTAGAAGCTTTAAACATGAAATTGTATTAGATTATGAATTATAAGGTCCTAATTAGAAATTTGACCAATTTCTAAAATTTTGGACAAAAATGGACATGCATAGAAAAAAAATTGGAAAGAGAAATCCTAAGGGCATTTTGGTCATTAGGTAATTAAAAGAATAAAAAGGGAAAATCAAACCAAAAATGTGTCCATCTTCTTCCTTGGCTGTCGAAAATCACAAAACACCATAGCTAGGGTTTTGTTCAACATTTCCAAGCTCAATAGTAAGTGTTCTCTAGCCTCGTTTTTAATGTTCTATGTATATTTGAAGTCTCGGTAACATGATCTACCCATTTCTAGCTATATTTTGAGCTACGGTTCATGTATGAAAATTGACCCATGCATGACATGCTTGTATTTTAATGATTTATGGAGGAATATGAATGTTTGATGCATGGTGAACATTTTTTATTAAGTGATTTTTAGTGAAAAAACCTAAACAAGTGACTTGTTTATAAAAGTGTAAAAGTGAGTAGTAATAATGTGAAATAAAAGAAAATATGAGCTAATATGAGCATCGAAGAGGTTCGGCCAAGCTTGGGTAATCAAGAAAATGCATGCATTTCATTTTACGAGCCTAGGGGCTAAATCGTAAATATGTAAAAGTTTAGGGGTCAAAATGTAAATTTGTAAGAGTATGATTTATGGACCCATTTGAATAATATGAATAATAAATAAGTTAAATTTGGCATTATAAATCAAGAAAAACGTGAATCGGGACTTGATCAAGGAAAGAATAAAGTATACGACGACTATGCTTGATTATCATCGTTTTGTATTGAGGTAAGTACATATGCAAATAATGTGGTATTGTAGTATGTTTTAATGCTTCAATATAATGTGATAAATTTGTTATTGTAACTATGAGTTATATGCCTATTGATTGTTATGAAAGCATTAATGTTATCATGGTCGTTAACCACAATGTTACGAGCAAGTACAATGGAGATACTATATGCGTGTGAGGAAAATCTCATTTGAACCTTAGGAATAGTTTAGAATACAAGTGACATGTCACTAAGAACTAAGAAGTCCAAACTCGTTGAGTGGTCCGGGTTCGTGAGGTATGTAACATTTGAGCCCGTTGATAGGTCCGAGTTCATTATGCATGCAAACATCTGAGCTGTTGAGTGGTCTGAGTTCATGATGGATGCAATTCATGTAATATTCGAGCTTGTTGAGAGGTCTGAGTTCATTATGGATGTATACATGTTATGTGGTAGCTTCGGCTACGTTTATATATGTGGCACTTAGGTGCAAGGTTTTCGCGTATCCAATAGTATTCCGAGTGTTCAACGGGTAATGTAACGAATGTAATGAAAGTCCCGAGGAGGGCATATGAAAGAGGTACGATTATTGATACTCTAAGATGAGTATAGGTACGTACGCTAAACCTATGAGTAATGCTTTGACAAAAATCAATTTAAGATGAGCAAGTATGAATATACATATGATGAGTAAGTAAAGAGGTTTGAATGAAGAATAATCTTTATATATATGATACCATGTTTATGCATGTTAATTGTTTACCACTATCGCATATTATTTGTATGTGGACTTACTAAGCTTTAATGCTTATTCCCCTTTCTTTTCCATTCTTTGTAGTTCCGCCAAGCTAGCTTGGGGATCGGAAGCTTTCGGATTACTCGATTACACTATCAAAAGACTATTGGGTATAGTGGAATTATAATTTGAGTATGACATGTATAGGAACTTGGTCATTTTGTGATATGTGTCATGTTATTTGGCCAATTTGTGAAGGCCTGTGATGATGATGATTCTTTTGTAATAGTTATATGATATGGTTCATGTTTGGTCATTTGGGTTGTAATCTAATTACCCATGCATGCATGTGTTAGTGTCTTAATGGTAGGATATGTTATTGCTTGATGAATGTGTGGTAAAGCATGGATTAATTACTAAAGGTTAAAGGATGACCTAATGACTTAAAATGACTATGTGCATGAGTACACAATTCGACGTTACGGTAACAAGTTTAATAATGCATGAAATGGGAATGGAATGCCTCTAAATGGTGTAACAAATGAGGGTGCAATAAGATGACATTATGAAGATGCGAGAGTGCCATGGTATGCAATGTTTCAGTGTATAAATATGTCATGTTGCATGTTGTAAAGTGTGTTTGAATGTATGAGTGATTGAGGGTGACCAATGGCTTGGAAAATATCCTCCTAAAAGGTCCACACGGGTAGACACACGAGCATGTGTCTAGCAGTGTGTGGCACACGGTCAGCCCCTCGGGCGTGTTGCTCAGTCGTGTGTCCCTGCATCTAAATTTTTTATGTCAGTTTGCATGGTAGTAAAAACACGGGTAAAGACACGGCAGTGTGTCTCAACCGTATGAAAGAAACAGCCTAGAACACGGGCGTGTGCCATGGCTGTTGCCCCTAAATGAGTGATGACATCATAAACAGAATGTCCAGGTTTTTGGACACGGGCGAGGACACAGACGTGTCTAGGCCGTGTGAAGGACACGGGCACGTGCTCGGCCGTGTGAAAACCCCTGTAGGTTCGAAATGAAAAATAATTTTTAAAAATCCTATACGGGTAAAGAACACAGGCATGTCCCAAAGCATGCGGGCATGTGCATTGCCTCCACACGGGCGTGTGAGGCTCAACCCTAGAAATTTTCTTAGAATTCTCTTAAGTTCTCGGATTAGTCCCAGATTGTTTTTAATGTATGTCTTGGACCTCATAGGTCCATAATAAGGACAATATGATTTATTTTTGATTGGTTTTAATTTGGAATGAAATTTGATGACCCATGTGTTTTGAAAATACCCTGTCTATGTATGGTAATGCCTCATACCTTGTCCCGGTCTCGGGTACGAGTAAGGGGAGTTACATTTTGAGTATGGCATGTATAGGAAACTTGGTCATTTTGTGGTATGTGTCATGCTATTTGGCCAAATTGTGAAGGCCTATGATAATGATGATTCATTTTGTAATGGCCATGTGATATGGCTCATATTTGATCATTTGGGTTGTAATCTAATTACCCATGTATGCATGTGCTAGTGTCTTGAGGGTAGGATATGTTATTGCTTGGTGAATGCAGGATAATGATGTTATATGTTGTTGATCGATGAATGTATGGTAAAGTATGAATTGGGTGCTAAAGGATAAGGGATGATCTAATGGCTTAAAATGACTATAAGCATGAATGCACAATTTGAAGTCATAATAATAAGTTTAATAATGCATGAAATTGGTGTAGAATGCCTCTAAATACTGTAGCAAATGAATGTGCAATAGGATGACTATATGCAGATGTGAGAGTGCTATGGTGTGGAATATTTAAGTGCTTGAATATGTCATGTTGCATGTTATAAAGTATGTTTGAATGTATGAGTGACTTTAGGTGACTATTGGCTTGTAAAATAGCCTTTAAATGGTCCACACGGGTAGACACACAGGTGTGTGTCTAAACCGTGTCTCACACACGGTCTACCCCATAGGTGTGCTAAATGGCCGTGTGTCCCTTGCACCTAGAATTCCTGTAACAACCCTATCTCGTATCCGTTGCTGGAACAGGGTTTCGGGGCATTATTAAGATTTAGATATCATTTAACAAAAATTTCAATTAAATACTTACTGATTCAATGCATCATATAAATAAACATATTACCGTTCAATCAATAGCTTGCCATTTGTCTAAGTATCAAACAACAACATTGTTAGTATACTTGTACGTATTTCATATAATTTCAACATTGATATACCTATTTTCTCGTCATATCACACTTGAGTTTAATAATAGTCTCAATTTATATAATTTCCTTGTATCAACATATCAAAGATAATCATATATGTACATGTCACGAAACATATTATTCTCTTACCGTTTCTTCATAAGCATATATCATTCATTTTGTTATATCAATATTTCATGCACCATCATTTCTATATATCTTATGTATATTTATTTCAAGAATTGTTCATGTTAAACTTAACATAAATTAAATTCTATGTACCTATACTTATTTTATTTATCTATCTTCTTAATTATTTCATACAACTATTTTGTACATATATTTCCATATGACCAATTCTTGTAAACATTTCACACAACCATTTTGTATAACCAATTCATATAACTATTCGTCATCTGGTACATATTACCTGAATATTAGTTGTTCAACAGATGTCTTGGCATCTCTTGTGACAGCCCTAAAGTGACCCTAGTCGGAAAGCTGTTTCAGGACCGCTAAACCGAGTCACCAAATTATTTGAATATGATAATTATTGTCTAAAATATGTGAATATGAATGTGTGAAAGTTTTAAGCTTTGATTTAGTTAATTGCATGTGAATTTAGTTAATAGGACTTATGTGTGACACTTTTAAAATGTGATAGGTTAATCTATAAGGATCTATTAGTGCATGTAATCAAAGGGGTGGACATGCATGTCAATTTCCCCCATTTAATTAGTAGTGGCCGGCCATGACAAAGGGTGATGGGTAAAACATGTCATAAACATGTTGTGTTAATGGTTTATGTTAGAAATGATAAAATAATAATGGTTAGTAGGATGATGAAAAAAAAAAAAGGTTCTCATTTGTTTCTTCTTGACCGAAAAATCAAAGGAAGGGGGGGAAGAAAAGGTTGAGGAGGTTCAGCCATACTTGTATCTAGATTAAGGTATGTTTGATGATGTTCCATGAGATGCATGCATGTTTTAGTTGTTAGCTTGAGTTCTACCTAGCCCATGGTTTAAATCTTTGCTATGTGATGGAGATGATATTCGGCCATGGGTGTTGTCTTCTTGGGTGGTGTTTGATGTTGGTTATGATGCATGAAGATGAGTTAAGTTTCGGCTAAGGTGGATTTGTGTTGATGTCATTTGCATGCTAAATGTGAAGCTTTATAATGATACATGTGATGGTGGATTGATGCCTCTTGGATTTTCTTTTTAGCATTTTTTTTTGAGATAGACATTAGGTTCTTTGTTTAACCCATGACCAAAATTGAAATGGTATGGTGTCTTGATGCATTTGGCCATAGTAGGAAATATGGTTGTTGTTCATGTTATTTGCATGAGAAATGGTAGTAAGGTGAAGTGCAAATATTAGTATTTGATTACTAGTGTACATATGTGTATTAGCCGAGTTTTGAACTTGAAACAAGATGGTATGTAGTTAATACAAGTAACCATATTTGTAGGAAGTATTAAGCATATAATTGGCCTCAACATAGACATGCATATTCGACCACATGAGATAGATTGGTGTTGCATGTATTCGGTTAGGGGCAAGCATATTGATGCTTTTATCTTGACTTAGATAATCGGCTCAAGGAGAATTTGTTAAATTGCTTAGTTAATTGATATTAGGTTAATGATGTGTGTATTCGGTCATGAAGGTGCACATGAGGAAATGTTAGATTAATTGTATTAAATTGCTCAATATGATTAAAAATGCGTATGACCACTTTGTATTTGAGCTAAAGGTGGCCATATGACCTATCAACTCCTTGTCATATTCGGCCATAAGCTAGCATAATGAGACCTTAATAAGTTAAATTTGCTTGAATTAGCTCAAGAGCTTAGACGACCAAAGTTGGACAAGGAAAGGAAAAGTGATCGAATAGTCACCAAATCGTTCGACAACATCCGAGGTAAGTTTTCGAGTAATGAAACTTAGTTTACGATTTGATTAAGTCATGACGTATAGTCATGACAAAAATACTGATGATATAATGATTCTACTTGAATTATATGTTGAATTAATTAGTCTATACGTATGATGGGTAGCCGTATGTGCATAGAGATCATGTCATAAAACAAATCAAAATCGTGCTCTTTGTATGTGGCTATTGAGCGAAATTAGTAAGTGTGATAAGTGTCTTGTGTTTGAGCTTTGGTAATGAAAATGAAATATGGATGTGTCATGATTATTGATATATGTGCATGGTTATTCGAATGATATCCGGGCTAAGTCCCGAAGGCTTTTATGCTAGTGACTATATCCGGACTAAGATCCGAAGGCATTTGTGCGAGTTGTTATATCCGGGCTAAGACCCGAAGGCATTTGTGCTAGCGATTATATCCGGCTAAGTCCCAAGGCATTTATGCTAGTGACCATATCCGGGCTAAGACCCGAAGGCCTTGTGCGAGTGGTTATATCCGGCTAAATCCCGAAGATACTTGGGTTTGGGAATGAGCGATCTTGCTATAATAATTTCAATTAATACGCTCGTAAAATCCCAACGATGAGGTATGTTTCGTATGTGCATTGAGATAATTGATTCCTTCTAAATAGTATTTGCTCAATCGACTAACAAGCTTCCACCTTTTAGACAAGTTGATTCCTTACGTATGAATATAAAGGTTGGAAATGTGAAGTAGGTATGATTGTGAGAATATGTGTATATGAAATTATTCGTTTAGTCGTATGAATGCTATACTTCAGTTGTGCATGATTTCATTGCTCAGAACTTACTAAGCATTAAATGCTTTCTCCGTTCTTTGAATCTCTGTTTTATAGATTTTGGTTCGTCAGTTATCGGACTCGGGATCGTTGAAGTCGAAGTCGTCCACACTATCAAAGCCCTTTTTTTGGTACACTTTTGGTTGAACTCTGAAAATGGCATGTATAGGAGTACCCCTTTTTGTTGTTGGTCACGTACCCTTTGGTTTTGTATAAATTTGGATAGCCATGCGAAAATGGCTTATATACACTTTGAGCATAGCATTATAATCGTTTTGTATGCTGTTCATTGAGAGGTATGGAAATGTTGGTAACGATTAGCCATTGGAATGGTTAATCATGATCATTTTGGTGCTTTGTATGACAAATTCTAGTTGATTCATGGAAAACCATGAAATAGATAAAGTTTACCTTAAAAACAGATGCTGACAGCAGCAGTGGTGCGGATTTGAAAAATCACTAAAAATAGTATAAATGGAATTAAATAGTGAATAAATTATGTAATTGAACCTTGGTGAATCTACTTTCATATGAAAGAAACGAAACGATCATATAAGTTGTACTTTAAGAGATATTTAAGTTTTCGTGGAACAGGGCCAAAGTGATTTCTGGATCCCCTGATCTGACTTTGGAAATTCACTATAAATTAACCAGAGATAATTAGAGGTCATGCCATATATTTATAGGTTCCTTTTTGAGTCTAGTTTCGTTAGAAATAAACGGCATAAGTAATGAAGCCCTGTACAGGAAGATATATAAGTCGTAATGCATGAAGGTCAGAGCAGTTGAACCCTGAAATAGGAGAGACTTTAACTAATAAACTGTACTAATTAGCTCGACCAAAAATTCTAGAAAAAAAATTTTAGATGGATATATGAGTCTAGTTTCAAGTAAAATTTATGAAACTGGTTTCCGAGTTCTGGAACTCAAGATATGATTTTTAAGGTAACAGTGACGCAGTTAGCCAGCTTGTCTGGAAATTTTTAAAATGGACTGTGAAAATCAACGAAATAAGTCCGTAAATACCTCGTGTTCGACTCCGGCAACGGTCTTGGGTACGGGTTGTTACAATTTTATTGGTATTAGAGCACAGTTTAGTCGATTCTAAGACTACCGTAATACGTTTGGGTCTAGCTATACATGCCATTATGTGATTATTTGATAGTGTGGTGATTTCTGACAATTGAAAATGTGTTTATTTATAGTAATGGATCCCGATCCCAACCGAGCGGTAGCTGATGATCTTGAGAGTGTAGCGCCTGCTCCCGCACAAGGGACAGCGCCGGCGGACTCTCAACCTATTGCTAGTAATCCGAATGATGAGGCTAGACAAGCTTTTTATAGCGTGATGAATGATTGGTTCAACCAATACATTCGAACTAATACGGCTGTTCCACAACCTCCATTCCCGACTAATACCACCCCCGCACCTACAATACCTCCGGCAACTGACCAAATAAGGTCAAATAAGCCCCAGTGATGTAATCCGAAAACACGGACTCTGAATTTAAAGCTACGGACGGCGATGATGCCGAGCAAGTTGAATTTTGGTTGGACAACACTATTTGGGTACTCGATGAGCTATCTTGCACACCGATGAGTGCCTAAAGTGTACTATCTCCTTGATACGTGATTCATCTACTATTGGTGGAATACGTTGACTTCATTGTGCCCAGAGAGCAAGTAACTTGGGAGTTTTTCCAAACCGAGTTTGGAAAAAGTATATCGACCGAGATTCATGGATCAAAAGCGGAAGGAATTTCTTGAACTTAAACAAGGTTCCATGTCGATTCTGACTATAAACGAAAGTTTGTAAGGCTTAGCCGGTACGCTCGAGAATGTATCTCTTCAGGAGCCGTGATGTGTAAACGTTTCGAGGATGGGCTGAATGATGATATAAAGCTGTATGTTGGCATTTTGGAAATCCGAGAATTTGTGGTAATGGTCGAGCGAGCTTGCAAAGCCGAGGAGCTCAGTATGGAGAAAAGAAAAGCTGAGGTGGGAGCAAAGGAGTTTCGTAAGAGGTCTTGGGAAGCCCTTCCAACATCATCGAAGAAATTTAGAGATGACTTAGGCGGTCTAGAGACACTTGGGTTTTCTAGACGAGATCACGGTCGACCCCAGTGAGTGCACGAGTCACTTGATGCCAGATGTTGGAAATGATCGTCGAGACGAACGAAGTGTCGATGATTGTGGTAAATGGCATTTGGGAGTTGTAGATTCCATGACCGCTCCTGTTACAAGTGCGGATCAGGTGACCACTTTATTAAAGATTGCCCGCGATTGTCCGAACAGTAACGTAAATCGAGTGGGAAACACGGTGCTACTCTCGCTCGGGGTAGACCATCTAGGAATACGGGCAATGCTAGTGGCGGTCGAGAGGATCTAGAGATGCTACAACCAGATCTCGAGGCTCGTGCTCTGGTAGAGCTTATGCCATCACGCACGCCGCGAGGATGCTTCTTCGCTAGATGTTATTACCGGTACTTTTACTCTCTTTGATACTAATGTGATTGCTTTGATTGACCTGGTTCTACTCATTCTTATATATGTGAAACCTTAGCATCCAAGAAGACTCTCACCGTTGAGTCTCTCGAGTTTGTAATTCGGTGTCAAATCCTTTGGGTCGTTACGTGCTTGTCGACAAAGTGTGCAAGAAATGTCCCCTAGTAATCCGAGGTTTCGCTTTTCCTACGATTTGATGCTTTTACCATTTGACAAATTTGATGTTATCCTCGGTATGGATTGGTTGATCGTACATGATGCAATTGTAAATTGCAAAAGAAAACCATCGATTTAAGGTGTGTAAATAACAAGGTAATCCGAGTTGAGTCTCTCGACTTGAATAGGTTGCCAGCTGTAATATCATCGATGTTGGCTCAGAAATATGTAAGAAAGGGGTGTGAAGCATACCCTGCGTATGTACTTGAAAATAAAGAGCCAGAAAGGAAACTTGAATCATGCGGTGGTTTGTGAATACCGGATGTTTTTCCAAGAATTACTGGGTTTACCACTGTTCGGAGGTAGAGTTTGGTATCGAGCTTGTACACGGACTACACCGATTTCGATAGCTCCGTATCGTATGGCACCAACCGAGTTAAAAGAGTTGAAAGCCCAGTTACAAGAGTTGACGGATAGGGGTTTCGCTCGACCAAGTTTCTCACCTTGGGGTGCACCAGTATTGTTTGTGAAAATGAAGGACAGAACCATGAGGTTGTGCATCGACTATTGTCAACTGAATAAAGTGACAATAAAGAATAAATATCCGTTACCACATATTGATGATTTGTTTGATCAACTAAAGGGAGCCTCGGTTTTTCAAAGATAGATTTGAGATCGGGTTATTATCAATTGCGAATTCGAGATTCGGACATACCCAAAACTACTTTCAGAATGAGATACGGTCACTACGAATTCTTAGTGATGCCGTTTGGGCTCACTAATGCCCCCGCGGTATTTATGGATCTGATGAATCGAATCTTCAGACCGTATTTAGATCGGTTTGTAGTTGTGTTTATTGATGACATCTTGGTCTACTCAAGAGACGAAACCGAGCATGCTAAGCACCTGAGATTAGTGTTGCAGATTTTACGAGATAAGCAATTATATGCTAAGTTCAGTAAGTGTGAGTTCTAGTTGAGAGAGGTGAGCTTCTTGGGTCAAGTGGTATCTGCATCGGGTATTCGAGTTGATCCGAGCAAAATTTCAGCCATACTTAACTGGAAGCCTCCGAGGAATATTACTGAGGTTCGGAGCTTTTTGGGACTTGTCGGTTACTACCGACGGTTTGTAAAAGGTTTCTCGATGATAGCCACACCAATGATGAAACTACTTCAGAAAGATGTTAAGTTTGAATGGACAGAAAAGTGTCAGAAAAGTTTTGATCAACTGAAAACTTATTTGATGAAGCTCAATTCTAGTGCAGCCGAATCGTGCAAGGAGTTTGTCATTTATAGTGATGCATCCCTACTTGGGTTGGGTTGCGTATTGATGCAAGAAGGTCGAGTTGTGGCCTATGCGTCAAGACAATTAAAGCCACATGAGAGAAATTATCCGGCCCATGATCTCGAACTAGCTGCCATCGTATTCACTTTGAAAATATGGCGACATTATTTATTTGGTGAGAAGTGCCATGTATATTCGGATCACAAAAGTCTCAAATATTTGATGACTAAAAGAGACTTGAATCTGCGACAAAGGCGTTGGCTTGAGTTGTTGAAAGATTATGAGCTTGTCATTGATTATCACCCGGGAAAGGCTAATGTGGTTGCGGACGCCTTAAGCGAAAAATCATCATTTACTTCTGACGATGAATGTACACTTGTCTGTTCTACCCGACAATATGTTAGTGGCTGAATTAAAGGCCAAACCATTGTTGATTCATCAAATTCGTGAAGCTCAGAAAGTCGATGATGAATTGGTTGCAAAACGGGCTGAATGTGTTTCGAATATGGAATCAGAGTTTCAAATTGATGATGACGATTGTTTGAGGTTCAGAAGTCGTTTGTGTGTTTCAAGAAATTCAGAACTTATTTCAATGATTCTGAACGAAGCTCATTGTAGCCGAATGTCAATTCACCCGGGGAGTACGAAAATGTACAACGATCTGAGACGTCAGTTTTGGTGGCATGGTATGAAACGAGACATTTCCGATTTTGTTTCAAGTGCTTAGTATGTCGACAAGTGAAGGCGAACATCAGGTGCCTACGGGTTTACTTCAGCCGATCATGATACCTGAATGGAAATGGGATCGAGTCACGATGGATTTTGTATATGGGTTGCCAGTGTCGGCAAGTAAGAAAGATGCGATTTGGATTGTTGTTGATAGACTGACTAAGTCAGCTCACTTTATCCCCGTACGCACGGATTTTTCATTGGATAAACTAGCTGAATTGTATGTTTCTCAGATTGTGAGATTACATGGGGTACCTATTTCTATTGTGTCGGATAGAGATCCGAGATTCACCTCGCGATTTTGGAAGAAATTGCAAGAAGCTTTGGGTACCAAGTTGCATTTTAGCACCGCTTTTCATCCCCAAACCGATGGTCAATCCGAGCGGATAATTTAGATACTTGAGGATATGTTGAGATGTTGCATCCTCGAGTTTAGTGGTTTATGGGAGCGGTATTTACCTTTGATTGAATTCGCTTACAATAATAGTTTTCAATCAAGTATTAAGATGGCACCTTACGAGGCTTTGTACGGTCGTAAATGCCGTACACCATTGTTTTGGACCAAGCTCGGTGAAGGAAAAATTTTTGGAGTTGATTTGATTAAAGATGCTGAGCTAAAAGTAAAAGTAATCCGTGAAAGTCTGAAGGCAGCCACAGATCATCAAAAGTCGTATGCGGATTTGAAACGAAAGGACATTGAGTATCAGGTGGGAGATAAAGTGTTTTTTTAAAGTTTCACCTTGGAAAAAGATGCTCAGATTTGGGCGTAAGGTCAAATTGAGTTCGAGGTTCATCGGGCCATATGAAATATCCGAACGAGTCGGTCCAGTTGCGTATAGATTGATTTTACCCCCTGAACTTGAAAGGATGCACAACGTTTTTTATGTTTCGATGCTTCGACGTTATAGATCTGATCCTTCACACATAATAAGTCCCTCCGAGGTTGAAATTCAAGCCGATATGAATTATGAAGAAGAACCAATTCGTATCCTAGCTCGTGAAGTAAAAGAATTGCGAAACAAAAAGGTTCCTTTAGTAAAAGTGTTATGGCTCAAACACGAGATGGAAGAAGCTACTTGGGAACCCGAAAACTCTATGAAAGAACGATACCCAAACCTATTTACCGGTAAGATTTTCGGGGATGAAAATTTCTTAAAGTGGGGGAGAGTTGTGACAGCCCTAAAGTGACCCTAGTCGGAAAGCGGTTTCGGGACCGCTAAACCAAGTCACCAAATTATTTGAATATGATAATTATTGTCTAAAATATGTGAATATGAATGTGTGAAAGTTTTAAGCTTTGATTTAGTTAATTGCATGTGAATTTAGTTAATAGGACTTATGTGTGACACTTTTGAAATGTGATAGGTTAATCTATAAGGATCTATTAGTGCATGTAATCAAAGGGGTGGACTTGCATGTCAATTTCCCCCATTTAATTAGTAGTGGCCGGCCATGACAAAGGGTGATGGGTAAAACATGTCATAAACATGTTGTGTTAATGGTTTATGTTAAAAATGATAAAATAATAATGGTTAATAGGATGATGAAAAAAAAAAAGAAAAGAAAAGGTTCTCATTTGTTTCTTCTTGACCGAAAAATCAAAGGAAGGAGGGGAAGAAAAGGTTGAGGAGGTTCGGCCATACTTGTATCTAGATTAAGGTATGTTTGATGATGTTCCATGAGATGCTTGCATGTTTTAGTTGTTAGCTTGAGTTCTACCTAGCCCATGGTTTAAATCTTTGCTATGTGATGGAGATGATATTCGGCCATGGGTGTTGTCTTCTTGGGTGGTGTTTGATGTTGGTGATGATGCATGAAGATGAGTTAAGTTTCGGCTAAGGTGGATTTGTGTTGATGTCATTTGCATGCTAAATGTGAAGCTTTATAATGATACATGTGATGGTGGATTGATGCCTCTTGGATTTTCTTTTTAGCATTTTTTTTTTGAGATAGACATTAGGTTCTTTGTTTAACCCATGACCAAAATTGAAATGGTATGGTGTCTTGATGCATTCGGCCATAGTAGGAAATATGGTTGTTGGTCATGTTATTTGCATGAGAAATGGTAGTAAGGTGAAGTGCAAATATTAGTATTTGATTACTAGTGTACATATGTGTATTAGCCAAGTTTTGAACTTGAAACAAGATGGTATGTAGTTAATACAAGTAACCATATTTGTAGGAAGTATTAAGCATATAATTGGCCTCAACATAGACATGCATATTCGGCCACATGAGATAGATTGGTGTTGCATGTATTCGGTTAGGGGCAAGCATATTGATGCTTTTATCTTGACTTAGATAATCGGCTCAAGGAGAATTTGTTAAATTGCTTAGTTAATTGATATTAGGTTAATGATGTGTGTATTCGGTCATGAAGGTGCACATGAGGAAATGTTAGATTAATTGTATTAAATTGCTCAATGTGATTAAAATGCGTATGACCACTTTGTATTTGAGCTAAAGGTGGCCATATGACCTATCAACTCCTTGTCATATTCGCCATAAGCTAGCATAATGAGACCTTAATAAGTTAAATTTGCTTGAATTAGCTCAAGAGCTTAAAGGACCAAAGTTGGACAAGGAAAGGAAAAAGTGATCGAATAGTCAATAAATCGTTCGACAACATCCGAGGTAAGTTTTCGAGTAATGAAACTTAGTTTACGATTTGATTAAGTCATGACGTATAGTCATGACAAAAATACGGTGATATAATGATTCTACTTTAATTATATGTTGAATTAATTAGTCTATACGTATGATGGGTAGCCGTATGTGCATAGAGATCATGTCATAAAGCAAATCAAAATCGTGCTCTTTGTATGTGGCTATTGAGCCGAAATTAGTAAGTGTGATAAGTGTCTTGTGTTTGAGCTTTGGTAATGAAAATGAAATATGGATGTGTCATGATTATTCATATATGTGCATGGTTATTCGTGTAACACCCCGTACCCGAGACCGTTGCCGGAGTCGGACACGAGGGGTTCACAGACTAAATTCACTTATTTTTTTTTTTTACAGTCCATTTAAAAATTTCCAGACAAGCTGGTTACTGCATCACTGTCGGCTAAAAAATCATATCTTGAGTTTCAAAACTCGAAAACCAGTTTCATAAATTTTTCCTAAAACTAGACTCATATATCCATCTACAATTTTTTTTCTAGAATTTTTGGTCGAACCAATTAGTACATTTTATTAGTTAAAGTCTCCCCTGTTACAGGGTGCGACTACACTGACCTTCATGCAATATGACTTGGATATCTCCCTGTACAGGGCTTCAATACTGATGACGTTTGTTTCTAATGAAACTAGACTCAAAAAGGAATCTGTAAATATAAGGCATGACTTCTAATTATCTCTGGTTAATTTATAATGAATTTCCAAAGTCAGATCAGGGGATCCATAAACCGTTCTGGCCCTGTCTCACAAAAACTTTAACATCTCATAATATACTGTTCATATGAATGTTTCGTTACTTTCCTATGAAAATAGATTCATCAAGGTTCGATTAAATAATTTATTCACTATTTAATTCCATTCCTACTATTTTTAGTGATTTTTCACATCCACATCACTGCTACTGCCAGCATCTATTTTTTTAAGGTAAACTTTACCTATTTCATGATCCTCCATGGATCAACTAGAGTTTGTCATACATATACCAAAAGTGATCATGAATAACCATTCCCATGGCTAACCGTTACCAACATTTCCATACCTCTCAACGGACAACATACAAAACGATTATAATGCTATGATCAAAGTATATTTAAGCCATTTTCGCATGGCTATCCAAATTTACACAAAACCGAAGGGTTCATGACCAACAACAAAAGGGTAGTCCTATACATGCCATTTCAAAGTTCAACCAAAAGTATACCAAAAGGAGCTTTGATAGTGTGGGCGACTTCGACTTCAAAATCCCGATTCGATAGTGAAGAACCAAAATCTATAAAACAGAGAATCAAAGAAATGGAGTAAGCATTAAATGCTTAGTAAGTTTTGAGCAAAGAATTTAAGCACATCCAAGTATAGCATTCATATAACTAAACGGATAATTCCATATATACATATTCTCAAATCATTCCTACTTCACATTCCAACCCTATATTCATACATAAGGGATCATCTTAGCCAAATACCAAAGCTCATTACTCGATCGAGCGAATATTATTCAAGGAATCAACTATTCCAATGCACATACTGAAACATACCTCATTGTTGGGATTTTACAAGCGTATTAACTGAAATTTTTACAGCAAGATTGCTCATTCCCGAATCACGTACCTTTGGAATTTAACCGGATATAGCTACTCGTTCAAATGCCTTCGGGACATAGCCCGGTTATAGTAACTCGCACAAATGCCTTCGGGACTTAACCCGAATTTAGTGACTCGCACCAATGCCTTCGGGCTTAGCCCGGAATTAGTAACTCGCACAAATGCCTTCGGATCTTAGTCTGGATATAGTCACTTAGCACAAAGCCTTCGGGACTTAGACCGGACATCATTCGAATAACCAAGCACATTTATCAATAAATCATGACACATCCATATTTCATTTTCATTACCAAAGCTCAAACACAAGACACTTATCACAATTGAAATTTCGGCTCAATAGCCACATACAAAGAGCATGATTTTGATTTGCTTAAAACATGATCTAATCAAATCATAATCTAAGTTCCATTACTCGAAAACTTACCTCGGATGTGGTCGAACGATTTCGGTGGCTATTCGATAACTTTTTCCTTCCCCTTATCCAACTGTGGTCCTCTAAGCTCTTGAGCTAATTCAAACAAATTTAACTTATTAAAGTCTCATTATGCTAGTTTATGGCCGATTATGACAAGGAGTTTAATAGGTCATATGGCTACCCTTTAGCTCAAATACACAATGGTCATGCGCATTTTTAATCACATTAAGCAATTTAACACAATTCATTTGAACATCAAAAGAGAACCTCAAGGTACCTAGTCCATATATACATTAGACATTAGAGTCACATATGTACGAAATCACGAATCGAATTCAACATATTACCTAATATTCCCCTTAGCCGAATTTTCTAAGTCAAGATAAAGCCATCAATATGCTTACCTTTGGCCGAACATACACATCAACTTATGTACTCATTCATGTGGCCGAACATACATGTCTATGTTGAGGCCGATTGCAACACTTAATACTTTCTACAAGTATGGTCACTTGTATGGACTAAACACCATTTTGTTTCAAGTTCAAAACTTGGCCAATACACATATATACACTAGTAAAGCATCCTCTCCCTTTCCATCAATTCAACACATGCATTACTCATTAATATACAAAATTATATTCGGCCTTAGCACACAACTTGCTAGCCGATTCTTCTCCATCTAGCAACTAATGCACATATGTGCTCATTTGTTAGACTCTACTTCATCTAACAACAACCATATTTTCCCTTCTACTTCCTACCATGGTCGAATGCTCAAGATACCTCAAGCCTCATAACACATCCATATAGCTAACATGCTAATAGTCTCAAGGCTTCAACTAAAACTTTTGAAGCCTCTTAGTCGAATACTAACTCTCTAATAATCCCAAATCCATTCATGAGATAGTTATAATTTAGACTAATCATCCAAGGGATGTATGAACTTTCAAAGCAACATTAAACATACCTTAATCTAGTGAGCCTTCATAGCCGATTTTTCTCCAAGCTCATTCCCTTCCTTTCTTTCTTCTATTCGGCCAAAGATGTTCAAGGATGAACACACATTTTTTTCTTTGTTTTCTTTCTTCCATTCACGGCAAAGGGGGGGGGCATGGATGAGACCATTTTTTTCATCACTCCTCCTTTCATTATTTAATTACCATGCTCATTATTTTATTTTTCCTAACATACATCACTAACATAACATGTTTGTGACATGTTTCCACCATAGCATGGCCGGCCACTATGCTTTAATTTGGCTAATTTGACATGCAAGGACAAGCACTTTCCCACATATATTAATAGGCCACTTGAACACTTGCCTAGCATATTTCTAAATTGTCTCACATAAGTCCCTACTAATAAATTTCACATACACTGACCAAATTAAAGTATGGAACTATCACACAAGCATTTACGCACATCATAAACACATAATATAACCTTTAATTATTTATAAGACTCGGTTTGTGGTCCCAAACCACTTTCCGACTAAGGTCAATTTAGGGTGTCACAACTCTCCCCCACTTAAGAAATTTTCGTCCCCGAAAATCTTACCGGTAAATAGGTTTGGGTATCGCTCTTTCATAGAGTTCTCGGGTTCCCAAGTAGCTTCTTCGATCCCGTGTTTGAGCCATAACACTTTCACTAACGGAACCCTTTTGTTTCGCAACTCTTTCACTTCACGAGCTAGGATACGAATCGGTTCTTCTTCATGACTCATATCGGCTTGAATTTTGATCTCGGAGGGGTTTATTACGTGCGAAGGATCGGATCTGTAACGTCGAAGCATCGAAACATGAAAAACATTGTGGATTCTTTCGAGTTCAGGGGGTAAAAGCAACCTATATGCAACTGGGCCAACTCGTTCGGAGATCTCATACGGCCCAATGAATCTCGGACTCAATTTGCCCTTACGGCCAAATCTGAGTATCTTTTTCCAAGGCAATACCTTAAGAAACACTTTGTCTCCCACCTGATACTCAATATCTCTTCGTTTTAAATCCGCGTACGACTTCTGATGATCTGATGCTACCTTCAGACTTTCACAAATTATTTTTACTTTCTGTTCAGCATCTTTAATCAAATCCACTCCGAAAATTTTGCTTTCACCGAGCTCGGTCCAAAACAATGGCATACGGCATTTACGCCCATACAAAGCCTCGTAGGGTGCCATCTTAATACTTGATTGAAAACTATTGTTGTAAGCGAATTCAATCAAAGGTAAATACCGTTCCCATGAACCACTAAACTCGAGGATGCAACATCTCAACATATCCTCAAGTATCTGAATTATCCGCTCGGATTGACCATCGGTTTGTGGATGAAAAGCGGTGCTAAAATGCAGCTTGGTACCCAAAGCTTCTTGCAATTTCTTCCAAAATCACGAGGTGAATCTCGGATCTCTATCCGACACAATAGAAATCGGTACCCCGTGTAATCTCACAATCTGAGAAACATACAATTCAGCTAGTTTATCCAATGAAAAATCCGTGCGTACGGGGATAAAGTGAGCCGACTTAGTCAATCTATCCACAACAACCCAAATCGCATCTTTCTTACTTGCCGATACTGGCAACCCAGATACGAAATCCATCGTGACTTGATCCCATTTCCATTCAGGTATCATGATCGGCTGGAGTAAACCCGTAGGCACTTGATGTTCCGCCTTCACTCGTTGACATACTAAGCACTTCGAGACAAAATCGGAAATGTCTCGTTTCATACCATGCCACCAAAACTGACGTCTTAGGTCATGGTACATTTTCGTACTCCTCGGGTGAATTGACATTCGGCTACAATGAGCTTCGTTCAGAATCATCGAAATGAGTTCTGAATTTCTTGGAACACACAACCGATTTCTGAACCTCAAACAATCGTCATCATCAATTTGAAACTCTGATTCCACATTCGGAACACATTCAGCCCGTTTTACAACCAATTCATCATCAACTTTCTGAGCTTCACGAATTTGATGAGTCTATAATGGTTTGGCCTTTAATTCAGCCACTAACACATTGTCGGATAGAACGGACAAGTATACATTCATCGCTCGTAAAGCAAACAGTGATTTACGACTTAAGGCATCCGCAACCACATTAGCCTTTCCCGGGTGATAGTCAATGACAAGCTCATAATCTTTTAACAACTCGAGCCAACGTCTTTGTCGCAGATTCAAGTCTCTTTGAGTCATCAAATATTTGAGACTTTTGTGATCCGAATATACATGGCACTTCTCCCCAAATAAGTAGTGTCGCCATATTTTCAAAGCGAATCGATGGCGGCTAGTTCGAGATCATGGGTCGGATAATTTTTCTCATGTGGCTTCGATTGTCTCGACGCATAGGCCAAAACTCGACCTTCTTGCATCAATACGCAACCCAACCCAAGTAGGGAGGCATCACTATAAATGACAAACTCTTTGCACGATTCGGTTTGCACTAGAATCGAGCTTCATCAAATAAGTTTTCGTTGATCAAAACTTTTCGACATTTTTTCGTCCATTCGAACTTAACATCTTTTTGAAGTGGCTTCGTCATGGGTGTGGCTATCATCGAGAAACCTTTTACAAACCGTCGGTAGTAACCCGCAAGTCCCAAAAAGCTCCGAACCTCAGTAATATCTCTCGGAGGCTTCCAGTTAAGTATGGCCGAAACCTTGTTCGGGTCAACTCGAATACTAGATGCGGATACCACATGGCCCAAGAAGCTAACCTCTCTTAACCAGAACTCATACTTACTGAATTAGCATATAACTGCTTATCCCGTAAAATTTGCAACACTAAATCCCAGGTGTTCAGCATGATCGGTTTCATTTCTCGAATAGACCAAAATATCATCGATAAACACAACTACAAACCGATCCAAATACGGTTTAAAGATCCGATTCATCAAATCCATAAATACCGCAGGGGCATTAGAGAGCCCAAACGGCATCACTAAGAATTCGTAGTGACCGTATCTCGTTCTAAAAGCAGTTTTGGGTATATCCGAATCTCGAATTCGCAACTAGTAATAACCCGATCTCAAATCTATCTTTGAAAACACTGAGGCTCCCTTTAGTTGATCAAACAAATCATCAATACGCTGAAGCGGATATTTATTCTTTATTGTCACTTTATTCACCGACGATAGTCGATGCACAACCTCATGGTTCCGTCCTTCTTTTTCACAAACAATACTGGTGCACCCCAAGGTGAGAAACTTGGTCGAGCGAAACCTCTATCTGTCAATTCTTGCAACTGAGCTTTCAACTCTTTTAATTCAGTTGGTGCCATACGATACGGAGCTATCGAAATCGGCGTAGTCCCAGGCACAAGCTCAATACCAAACTCTACCTCCCGAACAGGTGGTAAACCCGGTAATTCTTCAGGAAAAACATCCGGGTATTCACAAACCACCGGCACAGATTCGGGTTTCTTTTCTAACTCTTTGTCATCAAGTACATACGCAAGGTATGCTTTGCACCCTTTCTTACATATTTCGAGCCAACATTGATGATATTACAATTTGGCGGCCCTTTAAGTCCGTAGACTCAACTCGGATTATCTCATTATTTATGCACCTCAAATCAATAATCTTGCTTTTGCAATTCACAACCGCATCATGCACATCAACCAATCTAAACCGAGGATAACATCAAATTCATCAAACGGAAAAAGCATCAAGTCCGCGGGAAAACAGGAACCTCGAATTACTAGGGACATTTCTTACACACTTTGTCGACAAGCACGTAACGACCCAAGGGATTTGACACCGAATTACAAACTCGAGAGACTCAATAGGTAAAGTCTTCTTTGGATGCTAAGGTTTCACATATATAAGAATGGGTAGAACCGGGGTCAATCAAAGCAATCACATTAGTATCAAAGAGAGTAAAAGTACTGGTAATAACATCCGGCGAGGAAGCATCCTCGCGTCTTGTGAATAGCATAAGCACTAGCAGAGCACAAGCCTCGATCTGGTCGCAACATCTCTAGATCCTCTCGACCACCACTAGCCTTGCCGTATTTCTAGATGGTCTACCCGAGCGGTGGTAGCACCGGGTTTCCCACTCGATTTGCATTCTGCTCGAGACAACCTCGGGCAATCTTTGATAAAGTGGTCGGTGACCAAGACTTGTAACAGAGCGGTCATGGAATCTACTGACTCCCGAGTGCCATTTATCGCAATACCGACACTCCGTTCGTCTCGACGATCATTTCCAACACCGGCGATCAAGTGACTCATGCGCTCACAGGGGGTCGATCACGGTCTCATCTAGAATAACCCAATGTGTCTCTAGATCGGCCCAAATCATCTCTAAATTTCTTCGATGACTGTTGAAAGGGCCTCCCCGAAGACCTCTTACTGAAACTCCTTTGCTCCCATATCGCCTTTTCTTTTCTCCATCTTGAGCTCCTCGGCTTTGCAAGCTCACTCGACAAGTACCACAAATTCTCGGATTTCAATATGCCAACATACGACTTTATATCATCATTCAATCCATCCTCGAACGTTTACACATTACGGCTTCGAGGAAATGCATTCTCGTCGCACCACTAAGCCTTACAAATTTTCGTTCATAGTCGGTGAACCGACATGGAACCTTGTTTAAGTTCAAGAAATTCCTTCCGTTTTGATCCATAAATCTCGACCGATATACTTTTTCCAAACTCGGTTTGGAAAAACTCCCAAGTTACTTGCTCTCTAGGCACAATGAAGTCAACGTATTCCACCAATAGTAGGCGTAATCACGTAGCAAGGAGATGGTACACTTCGGTACTCATCGGGTGTGCAAGATAGCTCATCGAGTGCCGGATAGTGTTGTCCAACCAAAATTCAACTTGCTCGGCATCATCGCTGTCCGTAGCTTTAAATTCAATAGCCCGTGTTTTGATTACATCAACTGGGGCTTATTTGATCTTATTTGGTCGATTCTGGGAGGTATTGTAGGTCTTGGGTGGTATTTGTCGGAATGGAGGTTGTGGAACAACAGTATTAGTTCGAATGTATTGGTTGAACCAATCATTCATCACGCTATAGAAAGCTTGTCTAGCTTCATCGTTCGGATTACTAGCATTAGGTTGAGAGTTCGCCGGCACTGTCCCTTATGCGGGAGCAGGCGCTACACTCTCAAGATCATCAGCTACCGCTCGGTCGGGATCGGGATCCATTACTATAATAAACACATTTCAATTGTCAGAAATCACCACACTATCAAATAATCACATAATGGCATGTATAGCTAGACCCAAACGTATTACGGTAGTCCTAGAATCGACTAAACTGTAACTCTGATACCAATAAAATTGTAACACCCCATACCCGAGACCGTTGCCGGAGTCGGACACGAGGGGTTCACAGACTAAATTCACTTATTTTTTTTTTACAGTCCATTTAAAAATTTCCAGACAAGCTGGTTATTGCATCACTGTCGCCTTAAAAATCATATCTTGAGTTTCAAAACTCGAAAACCAGTTTCGTAAATTTTTCCTGAAACTAGACTCATATATCCATCTAAAATTTTTTTCTAGAATTTTTGGTCGAGCCAATTAGTACAGTTTATTAGTTAAAGTCTCCCCTGTTACAGGGTGCGACTACACTGACCTTCATGCAATACGACTTGGATATCTCCCTGTACAGGGCTTCAATACTGATGCTGTTTGTTTCTAATGAAAATAGACTCAAAAAGGAATCTATAAATATAAGGCATGACTTCTAATTATCTCTGGTTAATTTATAATGAATTTCCAAAGTCAGATCGGGGATCCGAAACCGTTCTGCCCTGTCTCACTAAAACTTTAACATCTCATAATATACTGTTCATATGAACGTTTCGTTACTTTCCTATGAAAATAGATTCATCAAGGTTTGATTACATAATTTATTAACTATTTAATTCCATTCCTACTATTTTTAGTGATTTTTCACATCCACATCACTGCTACTGCCAGCATCTATTTTTTTAAGGTAAACTTTACCTATTTCATGATCCTCCATGGATCAACTAGAGTTTGTCATACATATACCAAAAGTGATCATGAATAACCATTCCCATGGCTAACCGTTACCAACATTTCCATACCTCTCAACGGACAACATACAAAACGATTATAATGCTATGATCAAAGTATATTTAAGCCATTTTCGCATGACTATCCAAATTTACACAAAACCGAAGGGTTCATGACCAACAACAAAAGGGTAGTCCTATACATGCCATTTCAAAGTTCAACCAAAAGTATACCAAAAGGAGCTTTGATAGTGTGGGCGACTTCGACTTCAAAATCCGAGTCCGATAGTGAAGAACCAAAATCTATAAAACAGAGAATCAAAGAAACGGAGTAAGCATTAAATGCTTAGTAAGTTTTGAGCAAAGAATTTAAGCACATCTAAAGTATAGCATTCATATAACTAAACGGATAATTCCATATATACATATTCTCAAATCATTCCTACTTCACATTCCAACCCCTATATTCATACATAAGGGATCATCTCAGCCAAATACCGGAAGCTCATTAATTGACTGAGCGAATATTATTCGAAGGGAATCAACTATTCCAATGCACATACGAAACATACCTCATTGTTGGGATTTTACAAGCGTATTAACTGAAATTTTTACAGCAAGATTGCTCATTCCCGAATCACGTACCTTCGGAATTTAACCGGATATAGCTACTCGTTCAAATGCCTTCGGGACATAGCCCGGCTATAGTAAGTCGCACAAATGCCTTCGGGACTTAACCCGGATTTAGTGACTCGCACCAATGCCTTCGGGCTTAGCCCGGAATTAGTAACTCGCACAAATGCCTTCGGATCTTAGTCCGGATATAGTCACTTAGCACAAAGCCTTCGGGACTTAGACCGGACATCATTCGAATAACCATGTAACACCCCTTACCCGTTACCGTCGCCGGAACAGGATACAAGGTATTACCAGAACATAACACATACCATTAAACATAACCGAAATATAAATATGTCATCCAATTTGATAGTGCATCGTATAATATATGTCTTGAACAATATTAGCCAACTTTAATGGCTTGTACAAATTAGCTGGTCGAGTACTGTAACTAATATTTTAAACCTAGACAAATATGACACGTAACAAAATAATTAAGCCTACTATACATGCCACAATTCAAAACGTTTAGTTCAAATACCCTAAAGTATGATAGTGCGGGTAGATCTTCACGATCCTTAACTCCCGAGCAAGCGAAGAACACTATAAGACAAAAGAGAGAAACAAAGTAAGCTTATAGCTTAGTAAGTAAGTATGTAAATACTAATTAAAAAAATCTAACATGTTTACACAACAATTCAAGTATATCTACTTTAACTTCACTATTCATTCCACTTTGTTTAAGCTGTCTCTGCTGCGTCATATTCACTAAATAAATCATAACTCGAGTTACAAAACTTGAAATTCAAATCTGTAAAATTTCCCTGAATCTAGACTCATAAAGCTTTTTGCTAATTTTTTTCTATAATTTTTGATTCAGCCGATTAGTACAGTTTATTAGTTAAAGTTTCCCCTGTTACACAGCTCAACAGATCTGACCTCTGTTCACTACAAATTGAATTTCTCTCAGTACACAATTCAAACAACCCTGAAGTCTGTTTCATTTAAAACTAGTCTCAATAAGGAATTTAGACATGTAAACTATATTTCTTAATTTGCTTTGTACAATTTTTAATGATTTTTCAAAGTTGGAACAGGGGATCACGTATTCATCCTGAGCAAGTCACATACAATTGTAAATATCTCAAAATATAGAATTCCTTTGCTTGCTCTGTTTCTTTTATATGAAAGTAGACTCATTAAGCTTTAATTTTACATCTCATTCAACCTCTAATTATATTCCTCCTATTTTTGGTGATTTTTCAAAATCACGTCACTGATACCATTTAAAACAGTTTTAATGCTAGTTTCACTCTTTCACACATTCTTTATGCTAACCTCATTTTATCTTATATATGTATATACCACAAATCATTTTCACCACATTTCATTCACCATAAGTGTAGGTCCAAACCACAATATCACCACAAAACCATCCCGTTGAACAATTCGGATCAATCCTCGATATTTAATGGTTTCACTGCACACACCCCACCATCATACTTCGTTTAGTTCGGCTCTCTTGTACACATGGTGAACACTTAGTACCACTCATGCGACCTAACCGATTTGTCTCGTAGCTCTCTTGTCTACATGGTGTCCTTCACTTGGAATCACGCATGCGACCTAGCTACATTTATCTTTCACGTAGCTCTCTTGTCTACATGGGATACATCTCGTATCACACATGTGACCTAGCTACTCTGAGGTGTCTCGTAGCTTTCTTGTACACATGATGTGCACTCAAGCATCATACATGTGACCTAGCTACGCTCCTCTATTCCATTCGATCTCTCCAATGTTCAACCGGATCTCTCTCTATATTTATTTCCATTCTTCCAATAGTCGATTTATATTTTAACATCAGCTAGTATATTTATATAATAGGCTGAAATATAAGAATGTACATGAAATTATTGTAATATTTACATACAAACTTACCTTGGTGCAAAATGTGGAAATTTTGCAATTTAGTCCAAAACTTTTTCCTTCCCAGCTTCGAGATCAATTCCGCGTCTTTCTTGATCTATAATAACACATTTAGCTCATTTAATACTCATACTATTTATTTCAATCCAAAAATCACATCATGGAAAAATTACATTTTGCCCCTAACTTTTCAAAATTACAATTTTGCCCCTAGGCTCGGAATTTAATTTCAGCCCTTATTCTTATATTTTATGATATGCTGAACATTTTCTCTTCTACAACAACATCAAATTCTCACTCTATCATATAGTTATGAACAATAGGTATTTTTACCGATTATGCTGCTTTTACTCGTTTTCACTTAAAACCGAGTAGCACAAGTTATTTAACATAATTTAAAACCTCATATTCTATCATAAAACATCAAAATACACAAATTTCACCTATGGGTATTTTTCCAAATGTGAACCCTAGGTTAAATTATTACTAGCATAAGCTTAATCGAGCTTAAGGATTCCAAAAACGTAAAGAACATTAAAAGCGGGCTTGGAATCACTTACTATGGAGCTTGAAAATTGAAGAAACCCTAGCTATGGAGAGAGGGAGAATTCGGCAGCAACTAAGGAGGATGATGATCAATTTTGTGTTATTTTTCCCATTTTATTTCATTTAATATCCAAATGACCAAAATGCCCTCCTTACTAAACTTTCAAAATTCCTTCCATGTCCTAATTTTGTCCATGAACTTAAAATTGGTCAAATTGCTATTTAAGACCTCCTAATTAATATTCCAAAACAATTTCATACTAAAAACTTCTGGGATGCAAATTTTGCAACTTATTCGATTTAATCCCTACTTTCAATTTAAGCACTTTAGGCATAGAATTTCATCACGAAATTTTCACACAATCATGCAATCATATCATAAACCCCAAAATAATTATAAAATAATTATTTCTATCTCGAATTTGTGGTCACGAAACCACTATTCCGATTAGGCCCTAATTCGGGTTGTCACAATTCTCCCCCCCTTTTGAGATTTTCGTCCCCGAAAATCTTACCGGTAAAGAGGTTTGGGTCTTTGTTTCCTCATAGCTTCCTCGGGTTCCCACGTAGCCTCTTCTATCCCATGTCTGTGCCACAATACTTTCACTAAAGCTATACTTTTATTTCTTAACTGTTTAACCTCTCGAGCCAAAATCTTTATTGGTTTCTCCTCATAGGTCATATCCGATCGAATCTCAATTTCGTTGGGAAATCACATGTGAAGGATCGAACGATAACGTCGCAACATTGATACATGAAACACGTTATGAATTCTTTCTAACTCTGCCGGTAAGGCCAACCGATATGCCATTGGTCCAATTCTCTCGGAATCTCGTGCGGCCCAATAAAACGCGGACTCAACTTGCCTTTTCGACTAAATCTCGAATCTTTTCCATGGTGACACCTTCAAGAACACTTTATCACCCACGAAATTCAATCTCTTTTCTTTTTAAATCAGCATATGACTTTTGTCGATCTGAAGCGACTTTCAAGCAATCCCGAATTACTTTTATTTTCTCTTGGTTTCTTTAACTAGATCAACTCCATGAATCTGCTTCTCACTAAGCTCGGTCCAATATAAAGGAGTTCGACACTTACGACCATACAAGGCTTCAGACGGTGCCATTTGTATACTTGATTGATAAGCTGTTATTGTAGGCAAACTCAATCAAAGATAGATATTTCTCCCAACTACCTCCAAATTCTAAAACACAAGATCTAAGCATATCTTGAGTACGGATTACTCTTTCCGTTTGACCATCTGTTTGTGGATGAAATGCGGTACTAAAGTTCAATTTTGTACCCAAAGCTTCTTGTAACTTTTTCCAAAATCTCGAGGTAAATCTTGGATCTCTATCGATATTATAGACATAGGTACTCGTGCAACTTCACAATTTCAGCAATATATAATTCGCTAATTTATCAAGTGAGTAATCAGTGCGTCTTGGTATAAAGTGGGCTGACTTTGTTAATCTATCAACCACTACCCAAACAAAGATCCTTCTTTTTAGGAGTTAAAGGCAAACCGGTTACAAAATCCATGGTAATCTTGTCCCATTTCCACTCGGCACCATTACCGTTGAAGTAATCCTGAAGGCACTTGATGTTCATCTTTTACTTGTTGATGATCAAACACTTGGTTACAAATTCGAAATGTCCTTTTCATACCGCCACCAATACACTTCTTTAAATCATTATACATTTTTGTGCTACCAGGATGAACGATAAACAGACCATTGTGCGCCTCATGTAATATTTTCGAATCAATTTATCGTTTTCAAGCACACATATCCTGTCTCGAAACATCAAATACCATCCGGTCCAACTCGAAAATCGAGTCGTAACTCGATTCGCATTGAGTTCTCTTGATCCGCAACTCACTATCATTCTTTTGAGCATCACAAATCAATCGGAGAAATAACGGTTTAGCTCTCATTTCGCTAAGATTGACCCATCATCGACAATGCTAACCCCGTGTTCATGGCTCTCAAAGTAAAAAGAAATTTTACGCTCAAGGCGTCAAGAACTACATTTGCTTTTCCGGATGATAATCAATCACTAAATCATAATCCTTTAATAATTCAAGCCATCTTATTGTCATGATTCAGATCCTTTTGATTCATCAAGTACTTCAAACTTTTGTGATCGGTAAAATTCGCATTTTCACCGTACAAATAATGTCGCCAAATCTTCAAGGCAAAAACAACAATGCCGGTTCCCAAATCATGTGTAGGATAGTTCTTCTCATGCGGTTTTAAGCATCACGAAGTATAAGCTACCACTTTACCCTCTTGCATCAACACACATCCAAGGCACATCAATGATGCATCACTATAAATTACGAACTCTTTTCCGACTCAAATGTACTAAAATTGGTGCTTCATCAATCGTGCTTTCAATTTTTCAAAACTTTGTTGACATTTATCAGTCCATTCAAACTTAACATTCTTTTGCAACAACTTAGTCATAGGAGAGCCAATCATCGAAAATCCTTCAACAAAACGTCTATAATACCCGGCTAAGCCTAAAAAGCTTCTAACCTCGGATACATTCTTGGCGGTTTCCAATCAACGATCGCAGAAATCTTGCTTGGATCCACCGAATACCATCACCGAGACTATATGCCCCAAAATCCGACTTCACGGCGAACTCACTTTTACTAAACTTGGCAAGCAGTTTCTTTTCTCTCAAGATCTGCGATATAGTTCTCAAGTGTTCGGCATGTTCGGACTCATCTCGAGAATAAATTAAAATGTCATCTATAAACACTACTACAAACTTATCCAAATATGGTCGAATATCCGATTCATTAAGTCCATAAATATAGTGGAGCATTTGTTAAGCGAAAGGCATCACAAGAAACTCATAATGTCCATACCTTGTCCTAAAGGCGGTTTTCGCACATCCGACTCCTTAACTCTCAATTGGTAGTAACCGGACCTCAAATCAATCTTTGAAAACACTGTGGCCCCTTTAACCGATCGAATAAATCATCAATCCTCGAACGGGTACTTGTTCTTTATAGTCACCTTATTAAGTCGACGGTAATCAATGCAAAGTCTCATTGAACCATCCTTCTTCTTCTGAATAATACAGAGCACCCTAGGAGAGAAACTCGGTCTCACAAATCCCTTGTCATTAACTCCTGGCCCGAGCCTTCAATTCTTTTAATTTAGTCGAGCCATTCTATATGGAGCAATCGAGATCGGTGCGATGCAAGCAACAAATCAATGGCAAAATCTATCTCTCGTTCGGAGGCAACCTGGGCAATTCCTCGGAAATACATCCGAAACTCACAGACTATCGATGCGATTCAAATTTCAGTTGAGGCAACTCAATATTCATTACATAAGCTTTATAAGCTTCACACCCTTTTCTCATGTATTTACGTGCGGACATGTGCGAAATCACCATAGGCAATTTATTTGATTCATCTGTTTCAACCCACGAATTTCTCCATTTTCACATTTCAACTCTAGTGTCTTTTGTTTACAATCTACCTTAGCATCATACAATGTTAACCAGTCCATTCCCAAGATAACGTCAAACTCACCAAATGGTAACAAGATCAAGTTGGCGGAAAAGCAGTGACCTTGAATCATTAATGGGCAATTCTTGCAAACCTTGTCAACTAGCACATATTGGCCTAAGGGTTCGACACTTTAATCGTAAACTCAAGAATTCAACAGCAACTTTTTATTGGATACTAAATTCATGCAAATATAGGAATGAGTGGACCCGGATCAATCAATGCAATAACAATAGTATCATAGAGAAAATGTACCAATAATAACATCGGAGATAATGCATCTTCTAGCACGTATAGCATAAGCTCTAGCAGTGCTCTAGCTTCGATCTTGCCGTTAAATCTTTCATCACAGTTTACTACTAGTCCCACCTCCAGATTTCTCGGTGGTCTACCTCTACTAGCGGTGGTATTCATCTAGCACTCAAATCTTTCTTCTTTAACTTTCTCCGGACAATCTCTAATAAAATGCTCATGAGAACACTTTGAAACAAGCTCGCTTCGGTCCCCAACACTCACCATAATGTTGCTCGCCACATTGTTGACACTCGGGCTTTCTAGGTCGCACATTACCCACACTTGCCACCAAGTAGCTTGAGCTTTAGACCCCGAATATGCTCTACCACGATCTCTGTGTGAATCCCCAATTGAAACTGTCATTCGAGGGTTTGTCTCTTTGGACCTCTTAGGTTGAGATTGAAATGGCTTGCTTATCTGTCTTTTTCTGACGTCTCGGGCCTCAATAGCAGCTTTTCTTCTTTCTTTGTTCAATTCTTTGGCTTTAAGAGCTCGATCAACCAATACTACAAATTCTTTCAACTCCAAAATTCCTACAAGCATTTTAATGTCCTCATTCAGTCCATCTTCAAATCTTCTACACATAATGGCCTCGGTAGACACACATTCCTGAGCATATTTGCTGAGTCTTACAAATTCGCGTTCATACTCTGCTACAGACATTTTCCCCTGCTTCAATTCAAGGAACTCCTTCCGTTTTTGATCAATAAATCGCTGACTTATGTATTTCTTTCTAAATTCTTCCTGGAAGAAATCCCAAGTAACTTTTTCTTTTGGCACCACTGCAACCAAAGTCTTCCACCGTGGTAAGTCAATCTCTCAAAAGTGATCTGACACACTTTAAGCATTCCTCGGTGTACATGAGAGCTCATCAAATACACGGGTAGAATTTTCAAGCCGAATTCCGCTTTCTCGGGATCATCATCGACCTTTGCTCTAAACTCTTGACCCCTTGTTTTGAATCTTGTCAACCGGAGGCTTGTTCATTCTTACCAAATCTATACCTTGAGCAGCTCTGAGAATCGTCGAGGTATAGGAGGGGTGGAGGAGGTTGAGCATTTGGATTTGCTCGAATAAATTCATATACTAATTGTTCATCATTTGGAGAAAGGCATCCGAGCCTCATCTCCTTGTCTCAATGTCTCAGTCTACTTTCCACAAAGCGCGGTCCCTTGTGCGGGGCCGCGCATTACTAAGCGACATCATCACCGCAGCCCTTGGGATCCATTACTATATTAAAACAAAACACGCTTTAGAATAATCAGAGTCACCACACTATCACAATATTTTTATGGCATGTATAGCTAGACCTTTACACACACTTTATTAGTCCGAGAACCGACTAAACCATAGCTCGATACCACTAAATGTAACACCCTTACCCGTTACTGTCGCGGGAGCAGATACAAGGTATTACGAACATAACACATACCATTAAACATAACAAAATATAAATATGTCATCCAATTTGATAGTGCATCGTATAATATATGTCTTGAACAATATTAGCCAACTTTAATGGCTTGTACAAATTAGCTGGTCGAATCTCAGTAACTAATATTTTAAACCTAGACAAATATGACACGTAACAAAATAATTAAGCCTACTATACATGCCATAATTCAAAACGTTTAGTTCAAATACCCTAAAGTATGATAGTGCGGGTAGATCTTCACGATCCTTAACTCTGAGCAAGCGAAGAACACTATAAGACAAAAGAGAGAAACAAAGTAAGCTTATAGCTTAGTAAGTAAGTATGTAAATACTAATTAAAAAAATCTAACATGTTTACACAACAATTCAAGTATATCTACTTTAACTTCACTATTCATTCCACTTTGTTTAAGCTTGTCTCTGCTGCGTCATATTCACTAAATAAATCATAACTCGAGTTACAAAACTCGAAATTCAAATTCGTAAAATTTCCCTGAATCTAGACTCATAAAGCTTTTTGCTAATTTTTTCTATAATTTTGGTTCAGCCGATTAGTACAGTTTATTAGTTAAAGTTTCCCCTGTTACACAGCTCGACTGATCTGACCTCTGTTCACTACAAATTGAATTTCTCTCAGTACACAATTCAAACAACCCTGAAGTCTGTTTCATTTAAAACTAGTCTCAATAAGGAATTTATGCATGTAAACTATATTTCTTAATTTGCTTTGTACAATTTTTAATGATTTTTCAAATTTGGAACAGGGGATCACGTATTCATCCTGAGCAAGTCACATACAATTGTAAATATCTCAAAATATAGAATTCCTTTACTTGCTCTGTTTCTTTTATATGAAAGTAGACTCATTAAGCTTTAATTTTACATCTCATTAAACCTCTAATTATATTCCTCCTATTTTTGGTGATTTTTCAAAATCACGTCACTGATACCATTTAAAACAGTTTTAATGCTAGTTTCACTCTTTCACACATTCTTTATGCTAACCTCATTTTATCTTATATATGTATATACCACAAATCATTTTCACCACATTTCATTCACCATAAGTGTAGGTCCAAACCACAATATCACCACAAAACCATCCCGTTGAACAATTCGGATCAATCCTCGATATTTAATGGTTTCAAACACACCCCACCATCATACTTCGTTTAGTTCGGCTCTCTTGTACACATGGTGAACACTTAGTACCACTCATGCGACCTAACCGATTTGTCTCGTAGCTCTCTTGTCTACATGGTGTCCTTCACTTGGAATCACGCATGCGACCTAGCTACATTTATCTTTCACGTAGCTCTCTTGTCTACATGGTGTCCTTCACTTGGAATCACGCATGCGACCTAGCTACATTTATCTTTCACGTAGCTCTCTTGTCTACATGGGATACATCTCGTATCACACATGTGACCTAGCTACTACAGGGTGTCTCGTAGCTTTCTTGTACACATGATGTGCACTCAGCATCATACATGTGACCTAGCTACGCTCCTCTATTCCATTCGATCTCTCAATGTTCAACCGGATCTCTCTCTCTATATTTATTTCCATTCTTCCAATAGTCGATTTATATTTTAACATCAGCTAGTATATTTATATAATAGGCTGAAATATAAGAATGTACATGAAATTATTGTAATATTTACATACAAACTTACCTTGGTGCAAAATGTGGAAATTTTGCAATTTAGTCCAAAACTTTTTCCTTCCCCTGCTTCGAGATCAATTCGCGTCTTTCTTGATCTATAATAACACATTTAGCTCATTTAATACTCATACTATTTATTTCAATCCAAAATCACATCATGGAAAAATTACATTTTGCCCCTAACTTTTCAAAATTACAATTTTGCCCCTAGGCTCGGAATTTAATTTCAGCCCTTATTCTTATATTTTATGATATGCTGAACATTTTCTCTTCTACAACAACATCAAATTCTCACTCTATCATATAGTTATGAACAATAGGTATTTTTACCGATTATCTTGCTTTTACTCGTTTTCACTTAAAACCGAGTAGCACAAGTTATTTAACATAATTTAAAACCTCATATTCTATCATAAAACATCAAAATACACAAATTTCACCTATGGGTATTTTTCCAAATGTGAACCCTAGGTTAAATTATTACTAGCATAAGCTTAATCGAGCTTCCGGATTCCAAAACGTAAAGAACATTAAAAGCGGGCTTGGAATCACTTACTATGGAGCTTGAAAATTGAAGAAACCCTAGCTATGGAGAGAGGAGAATTGGCAGCAACTAAGGAGGATGATGATCAATTTTGTGTTATTTTTCCCATTTTATTTCATTTAATATCCAAATGACCAAAATGCCCTCCTTACTAAACTTTCAAAAATTCCTTCCATGTCCTAATTTTGTCCATGAACTTAAAATTGGTCAAATTGCTATTTAAGACCTCCTAATTAATATTCCAAAACAATTTCATACTAAAAACTTCTGGGATGCAAATTTTGCAACTTATTCGATTTAATCCCTACTTTCAATTTAAGCACTTTAGGCATAGAATTTCATCACGAAATTTTCACACAATCATGCAATCATATCATAAACCCCAAAATAATTATAAAACAATTATTTCTATCTCGGATTTGTGGTCACGAAACCACTATTCCGATTAGGCCCTAATTCGGGTTGTCACAAACCATGCACATTTATCAATAAATCATGACACATCCGTATTTCATTTTCATTACCAAAGCTCAAACACAAGACACTTATCACACTTGAAATTTCGGCTCAATAGCCACATACAAAGAGCATAATTTTGATTTCCTTAAAACATGATCTAATCAAATCATAATCTAAGTTCCATTACTCGAAAACTTACCTCGGATGTGGTCGAACGATTTCGGTGGCTATTCGATAACTTTTTCCTTCCCCTTATCCAACTGTGGTCCTCTAAGCTCTTGAGCTAATTCAAACAAATTTAACTTATTAAAGTCTCATTATGCTAGTTTATGGCCGATTATGACAAGGAGTTTAATAGGTCATATGGCTACCCTTTAGCTCAAATACACAATGGTCATGCATTTTTAATCACATTAAGCAATTTAACACAATTCATTTGAACATCAAAAGAGAACCTCAAGGTACCTAGTCCATATATACATTAGACATTAGAGTCACATATGTACGAAATCACGAATCGAATTCAACATATTACCTAATATTCCCCTTAGCCGAATTTTCTAAGTCAAGATAAAGCCATCAATATGCTTACCTTTGGCCGAACATACACATCAACTTATGTACTCATTCATGTGGCCGAACATACATGTCTATGTTGAGGCCGATTGCAACACTTAATACTTTCTACAAGTATGGTCACTTGTATGGACTAAACACCATTTTGTTTCAAGTTCAAAACTTGGCCAATACACATATATACACTAGTAAAGCATCCTCTCCCTTTCCATCAATTCAACACATGCATTACTCATTAATATACAAAATTATATTCGGCCTTAGCACACAACTTGCTAGCCGATTCTTCTCCATCTAGCAACTAATGCACATATGTGCTCATTTGTTAGACTCTACTTCATCTAACAACAACCATATTTTCCTTCTACTTCCTACCATGGTCGAATGCTCAAGATACCTCAAGCCTCATAACACATCCATATAGCTAACATGCTAATAGTCTCAAGGCTTCAACTAAAACTTTTGAAGCCTCTTAGTCGAATACTAACTCTCTAATAATCCCAAATCCATTCATGAGATAGTTATAATTTAGACTAATCATCCAAGGGATGTATGAACTTTCAAAGCAACATTAAACATACCTTAATCTAGTGAGCCTTCATAGCCGATTTTTCTCCAAGCTCATTCCCTTCCTTTCTTTCTTCTATTCGGCCAAAGATGTTCAAGGATGAACACACATTTTTTTTCTTTGTTTTCTTTCTTCCATTCACGGCAAAGGGGGGCATGGATGAGACCATTTTTTTCATCACTCCTCCCTTTCATTATTTAATTACCATGCTCATTATTTTATTTTTCCTAACATACATCACTAACATAACATGTTTGTGACATGTTTCCACCCATAGCATGGCCGGCCACTATGCTTTAATTTGGCTAATTTGACATGCAAGGACAAGCACTTTCCCACATATATTAATAGGCCACTTGAACACTTGCCTAGCATATTTCTAAATTGTCTCACATAAGTCCCTACTAATAAATTTCACATACACTGACCAAATTAAAGTATGGAACTATCACACAAGCATTTACGCACATCATAAACACAGAATATGACCTTTAATTATTTATAAGACTCGGTTTCGTGGTCTCGAAACCACTTTCCGACTAGGGTCAATTTAAGGCTATCACAATTCGAATGATATCCGGGCTAAGTCCCGAAGGCTTTTATGCTATTGACTATATCCGGACTAAGATCCGAAGGCATTTGTGCGAGTTGCTATATCCGGCTAAGACCAAGGTATTTGTGCTAGCGATTATATCCGGGCTAAGTCCCAAGGCATTTATGCTAGTGACCATATCCGGCTAAGACCAAGGCCTTGTGCGAGTGGTTATATCCGCTAAATCCGAAGATACTTGGGTTTGGGAATGAGCGATCTTGCTGTAATAATTTCAATTAATACGCTCGTAAAATCCCAACGATGAGGTATGTTTCGTATGTGCATTGAGATAATTGATTCCTTCTAAATAGTATTTGCTCAATCGACTAACAAGCTTCCAGCTTTTAGACAAGTTGATTCCTTACGTATGAATATAAAGGTTTGAAATGTGAAGTAGGTATGATTGTGAGAATATGTGTATATGAAATTATTCGTTTAGTCGTATGAATGCTATACTTCAGTTGTGCATGATTTCATTGCTCAGAACTTACTAAGCATTAAATGCTTACTCCGTTCTTTGAATCTCTGTTTTATAGATTTTGGTTCGTCAGTTATCGGACTCGGGATCGTCGAAGTCGAAGTCGTCCACACTATCAAAGCCCTTTTTTTGGTACACTTTTGGTTGAACTCTGAAAATGGCATGTATAGGAGTATCCCTTTTTGTTGTTGGTCACGTACCCTTTGGTTTTGTATAAATTTGGATAGCCATGCGAAAATGGCTTATATACACTTTGAGCATAGCATTATAATCGTTTTGTATGTTGTTCATTGAGAGGTATGGAAATGTTGGTAACGATTAGCCATTGGAATGGTTAATCATGATCATTTTGGTGCTTTGTATGACAAATTCTAGTTGATTCATGGAAAACCATGAAATAGATAAAGTTTACCTTAAAAACAGATGTTGACAGCAGCAGTGGTGCGGATTTGAAAAATCACTAAAAATAGTAGGAATGGAATTAAATAGTGATTAAATTATTTAATTGAACCTTGATGAATCTACTTTCATATGGAAGAAACGAAACGATCATATGAGTTGTACTTTAAGAGATATTTAAGTTTTCGTGGAACAGGGCCAGAGCGATTTCTGGATCCCCTGATCTGACTTTGGAAATTCACTATAAATTAACCAGAGATAATTAGAGGTCATGCCATATATGTATAGGTTCCTTTTTCAGTCTAGTTTCGTTAGAAACAAACAGCATAAGTAATGAAGCCCTGTACAGGAAGATATATAAGTCGTAATGCATGAAGGTCAGAGCAGTTGAACCCTGAAACAGGGGAGACTTTAACTAATAAACTGTACTAATTGGCTCGACCAAAAATTCTAGAAAAAAAATTTGTAGATGTATATATGAGTGTAGTTTCAGATAAAATTTATGAAACTGGTTTCCGAGTTCTGGAACTCAAGATATGATTTTTAAGGTAACAGTGACGCAGTTAGCCAGATTGTCTGGAAATTTTTAAAATGAACTATGAAAATCAACGAAATAAGTCCGTAAATACCTCGTGTTCGACTCCGGCAACAGTCTCGGGTACGGGGTGTTACATCTCTTATCCACGATCTTATTTATCTTCAACATGATGCCATAATGTCTTTCAACTATGGTCTTACTCATTTTCTGTCATGTTGCCATGGTATCTTTCAACCATGGTCTTATTCATTTCATGTCACGTTGTCATGGTATCTTTCAACCATGGTCTTACACATTTCATATCATGTTGCCATGGTACCTTTCAACCATGGTCTTACACATTTCATATCATGTTGCCATGGTATCTTTCAACTATGGTCTTACACATTTCATTTCAGAAAGCACACTCTTATGAACCTTATCCTTACAAAGGGATTACCAGTCCAGGCTAAATCCGCTATAATATAAACTCATAGAGTATTGTCGGGATTACCAGTCCAGGCCAAATCCCATGCAACGACAATTACTCTAATGAGCTTGGATCTGAATTACCAGTCCAGGCTAAATTCAGACCCTAATTCGGATTACTCGAACGGACTACATCCATTTTACACATATTCTTCGGGAGGGCTATATCAGGATAGGATCACCCGTCCGGGCTATATCCTTTTTACCGTCAATTCTTGTTTTAGAGATCCATCGAAATTTCGCTTCATTCAACCGGGACTTCTTCCCCCTTTTATCAAATATATCAATGTTTCATCAATTTTCATACCCGGAATATTTAAATCATATTCACATCAATAACATACATTTCAAGCATTTAAGAATATAATTCAAGTTACACGAACTTATCTGGCTAAATTGCAGAGATACCAAGATTCAGGGGCATTTTGGTAAATTTTTTATTTTCCCCGATTTTCACCCAATCTTGATCCAAATTAATAATTTCATTCAATTTATTAATTTAATCAATAAAACATTGCCTTCAATTTGGTCATTTTTGACATTTTTAAAGTTTTATGCCAAATTATATACAGGTCGCTTGTTACAAAAAAAACGTACTTCATTCGGACAACTTACAGTACATTTGTAGCTGCTATATTTCATCCGGGTAACATACAATAGCTTGACATTTTATAAAATTGCCCTACAGTTTTTCTTTTATTCAATTTAGTCCCTGAGTCTAAAACATGCAAATTAACCATACTAGCTGAATATTCATATATATTTTTCCTTCTCCTCCTCTCCATTCCACATCCTTAATGTATATAACATGCTTATAAGTAACATTATCTATAATTTCACTGTTTACTTATATGTATATTCAAAGCTGTCCATTCGTGTCATAGTTACTAAATTATTTTTATCTTAAGATAAAGAACTCAAAATTAAGATCTGTTAATTTTTCATGAAACTAGACTCACATATATTCTTACCATAAAATTTTCAGGAAATTTTGTTTACCCAATAAGTACAGTTTATTCTTTAAAGTTACATTGTTCTGCTGTTTGACAGTTCTGACCCTTCTTCGCTAGGAATTAATTATCTCCTCGTACGAGATTCGAATGATGTTACCACTTATTTCTATTGAAAATAGACTCATTAAAAATTTTAAACATATAAATTTAAGCACTTAATTATTTTTCTCCAATTGTTTATGATTTTCCATAGTCAAAATAGGGGAACTCGAAATCATTCTAACCTTATTTCAAAAAATTTATTATATCTCATAATTCAAAATTCCATTTCTTACACCGTTTCTTCTATAAGAAACTTGACTCAATAAGACTTAATTACATATTTTTTTCATCCTCTAATTCGATTTTCACAATTTATGGTGATTTTTCAAAGTTAGCTTGCTGCTACTGTCCAAAACTGTTTTAGTGCAAGATATTTATTTACCATGTTTATAACACCCTTATTTTCTTTCTCTACACTATTTCTCATCACTTTCTCTTATTTTCTCTTCACTAACATGTCAAGAATATAGGTCCATATATAAGAAAACTCTATATTAACATCAATTCCATGCTTTTTAATAATATCAAACTTAAAAATATATTGAAATCTTGATGTTCTTAACTTTTCTTATTGATTTCAACATTTAACTTGATTTTTCTCTCTCCTCCAGCTTCTATTTCTTGAATTCAACTTGATATTCTAACTTCCCATAGTCTTCTTGTTATCTCTCTTTTGATGGCTATGGAAATTCTTTTGATTTCTAGGTGAAAATAGTGAATTTTTGGTGGAAGGACCAAATTGTAAGGAAAGAAAAACTTCTTCTTTTCTTCTTTTTCTTCTTTTTCTTCTTGTTCTTCTCACGTTAGTTGCATGAGAAAGATGATCATCTTCCTCTTTCTTTCCTTACATATATATATATTAAATAAAATAATAATAAAATAATAAAATATAATTTAAAAATCAATTTAAAGTATTAATAAACTAATATTTATTTATTTAATTTATCTAAAATATCTCCAACATCATCATTGTCTCTAAATTTCTCTCTACTTCTAATTGACTATATTTCCCTTGATTATCTTTAAAATTCCATCCTTGAGTCATCATTTAATTTGGTAAAATTTGCAATTTAGTCCCTCATAACTCTTCACCTATTCAATTTGGTCCTAATTCATCCATTTTCCTTGGTTTCTAGATCATTCCACCCTTAAAATATTTTCACTATTGGTTATTAAACTTTTTTATATTTACACTTTAACCCCTCAAGTTTTTAATATTTACTATTGTACAACAAAATTTTTCACACTTTTACAATTTAGTCCTTTCCTGAATCAAGATATCATAATTTACTTCCCAATGTTGTCATAACTCAAAAGTTCCCTTTTTATCACTTATTTCCTTATTTTTCTATATCAAGGATAATATCTTACTATAGAAATTTTTGGGGAATTACATTTCTCTCCCCCTTTAAGAATTTTTGTCCTCGAAAATCTTACCAGTAAAAAAAAATTAAGATATTACTTTCTCGTAGCTTCTTTTGTATCGTGTCATTATCAGAAAATTTTTTACTAAAGCTACCTTTATTCTTCAGTATACAGGTTTTGTCTTAGAATAATAGACAATCATCAGATCGAATCTGAAATCCTAAATTAGAAGTTGACCCACTTTGTACTCATTTAACTTGCAACTCATTATTACATCTCTGAGTTTCACTGATCTGTTGTATAAACATTCGTTTAGCTTTAAGTTCTACTAAGATTGTACTATTATTAGACAATTGTAATCAGGTATCCTTTACTTATAAGACAAACAGAAATCTTATACTCAGAGTATCAGCAATTACATTTGTTTTTCCCAAATAATGATCAATTACCACATCATATTCTTTCAGCAGCTCACAATCCACACTGTCTCAACCTCAAATCTTTCTATAACATCAGATACTTTAAACTTTTCTAATCAATACTTATATAGCATATTTCACTAAACAGATAATGTTGCCAAATTCCTGATGCAACTACAATAATTGCCAATTCAAAATCATATATCGAGAAATTCTTTTCATGTGATTTATCTATCTGGAAGTATAAGCTATTAGTTTGCTTTTCTTCATCAAAATACAATGTAATCCATTCGATGATGTATCACCAGTAAATTACAATTTCCTTACCGATTCGAATCAATCGAATTGATGCTTCAGTCAACAAGACTTTAAACTGATCAAAACTTTGCTATCATTTATCAATCCATTCAAATCTTATATATTTCTGTAATAATCGTATCATTGATGTAACTATTTCAATAATTAATATCGAACCTTTAAACTATTCTAAAACCATAATCATCCAATAAATTAAAAACCATGGTGCTATAATAAATCTGAAGTTTCAACAGTATAGATGGAATAATACCTCAACTTCAATAATATTTCCCAAATAGGAAAGGAAAAACCGAGAGTATTCCCAATAACCAGTGTCGTGATACAGTTTCTATAATTTCTAATCCATATGACCAAATTCTCATATTCAAGTTAGGATTTACAATAGTAGTAAGTATAATTACCATTAATCAATGAATGTCTTTTTCATTCAAACCATAAAATGAAAAGAAAACCGAGATAACAAAATCCAAGTTGCGAAACTATACCAAATTTTCGAGATAATCCATATTGAATAATATAAAGATTGATAACATCTCAGAGAAAGTCCAAAAGAATAACATTGCACATTCGTCATTCAGAGTTTCCACTAACAGAAATAGAAGATAATATCATCTGAATCTTAGTATAAAGTGTTCTATCACATATATTGACTTGGATAACCAAAGAAAGGTAGAGTAATACCACTTGTGAATCAATCAGACTTGCGACAATTTTTGTCTGTTAGCATATTTATCTAACCTTTTCATATAATGATTATAGAATCCAAACATGAACAGTTGCATATACTTCTGAAAATATCAGTACATATAAGACACCCATATAAAATCCCAAAAATTTACTGCAATATACCCAATTATAACAACTATATTCAAATATTTTTGGAATTTATTCACCAATCCATTGACTAGTATAGTCATCAATAATTTTCATATCATTTAGCTCACTCAAGAAACTAATTTAGAAGAAATTTTCAGTTAACCATTCTGTAAGTACTATATCTGAATAAATCAATTTTCCTATAAATAACTTCTTTCTTTAGCAATGGCACTGTATATCCCAAGTAGTTTTTAGAAAAATCTAATATCTCTATTCAGAACCCATTTTTACTTATTAACTCATTCTCAGTTCTGACTGCATTATCAATTGCTCAATCATTAAACTTCTTCACTTTCACATTTCTAAACTTAATCAATATAAATCTCATGAATTTCATTTCATATAACTGTACTGGTAAGGGGGTAGAGATCATAAAGTCTCATAATTTAATTTTTCATGTATTTACTCATATAACATAGCATTTATCATTCTCAAATACTAATAAACATTTATTCATATCTTTACTAGTTCTGTTTCATCGTAATCAACATTTTTACTCAAAGATAATCCTTTATCTTGTAACGAAAATTGTTTACATTTTATTTAGCAGAGGCCCAGTAGACTAGATAGAACACTTAGGATATACAAGACTGATACAAAGGTGCATTATTATGTATTATTAAACAGAGAGCACAAATGTGCTAAATGGAGAGCACTAATATGCTAATAATCAGAGAGCATTGACGTACAAAGGTCCCGTAATAGCATGCCATTAATATCCTAGTAGTTCTAATCTCGTCTACTTGGGCAAATTATTTCATGCACACATATCACTTTTACACTTTTTGCATAATGCTTTTACATGCTTTACAATTTAATCCTTGTACCAATAATCCATACATTTTTATCTTTTGTATCTTTAATACATAATATATTTCAAAATTCGCTATTCATCCATAATTGCCTAATAATCCTTATCATGTACTTCATATATTACTTTTATATATTTTGTGATTTAGTCATCAGCACAATATTTCGTTTAGCAGTATAATTTACTTTTAGTAATATCATCGACATGTATTATAAAACATTTATTCATACCTTTATGAATCCCGATTTATCATAATCAATTTTTTACTCATATACTTAAGTATTATCAAAATTATCTCGATTGGAAAGCATGCCATTTTATCAATAAAACAAATCCCATCAGAGTTGGGAGATATCATACTATCACAAGTTATATAATGACATATATTTCTAGACTTCATATATACTACGTTCGGTCTGAGAACCGACTAAACCTTAGCTCTGATACCACTAAATGTAATACCCCTATCTCGTATCTATTGTCAGAATAGGGTTTCGGGGCATTATTAGGATTTACATATCATTTAACAAAAATTTCAATTAAATACTTACTGATTCAATGCATCATATAAATTAACATATTACCGTTCAATCAATTGCTTGACACTTGTCTAACTATCAAACAACATATAATTTCAACATTGATATACCTATTTTCTTAATATATCACACTTGGGTTTAATAATAGTCTTAATTTACATAATTTTCTTGTATCAACATATCAAATATAATCATATATGTACATGTCACGAAACATATTATTCTCTTATCGTTTCTTCATAAGCATATATCATTCATTTTGTTATATCAATATTTCATGCACCATCATTTCCATATATCTTATGTATATTTATTTCGGTAATTGTTCATGTTAAACTTAAAATAAATTAAATTCCATGTACCTATACTTATTTCATTTGTCTATCTTCTTAATTATTTCATACAACTATTTTGTACATATATTTCCATATGACCAATTCTTGTAAACATTTCACACAATCATTTTGTATAACCAATTCATATAACCATTCATCATCTGGTACATATTACCTGAATATTAGTTGTTCAACAGATGTCTTCGCATCTCTCATCCACGATCTTATTTATCTTCAACATGATGCCATAGTGTCTTTCAACTATGGTCTTACTTATTTTCTGTCATGTTGCCATGGTATCTTTCAACCATGGTCTTATTCATTTCATGTCATGTTGCCATGGTATCTTTCAACCATGGTCTTACACATTTCATGTCATGTTGCCATGGTATCTTTCAACCATGGTCTTACACATTTCATGTCATGTTGCCATGGTATCTTTCAACTATGGTCTTACACATTTCATTTCAGAAAGCACACTCCCGCGAGCCTCATCCTTACAGCAGGATTACTAGTCCAGGCTAAATCCCTTGTAATATAAACTCATAGAGTAGTGTCGAGATTACCAGTCCAGGCTAAATCCCTTGCAACGACAATTACTCTAATGAGCTTGGATTTGAATTACCAGTCTAGGCTAAATTCAATCCCTAATTCGAATTACCCGTCCGAACTAAATCCATTTTACACATATTCTTCGGGAGGGCTATATCAGGATAGGATCACCCATCCGGGCTAGATCCTTTTTACTGTCAATTTTTTTGTTTGATCGTAAGTCCATAATAAGGATAAAATGATCTTGTTTGATCTGTTTTAATTTGGAACAAAATTTTATGACCCGTATTTTTCGTAAATGCCCTGTTTATGTACGGTAATACCTCGTACCTTGTCCCGATCTCGAGTACAGGTAAGGGGTGTTACATTACCTGCTAACATATGAACATCTCAATCTGTATATCCCTTACTGTACATTGTTAAAGTTTCATCAATGGAACATTACGCAATCAAGACTACGCCATCAAGATTTGACGTATGTGTTTTGCACTAGCAAAGTCTTGTGGCTTCTGAATGTCCAAATTTCAGTTCAATAGTGTTATGTTGATGCCAGGTATGGACCACTCATTAGGTCCAATTGAACTTACCAGAGTGTTCGTTATGAATTGCAAGTTTGGTGTTTGATTCAAGGAAACAATGAGAGACTAGGCCAGAATTCACCAAGCTCAGGCAGCTTAGTTTGTGGTCGTAGTGATGCGCTTACAGTGGGGCAACCCAAAGGTGGAGTCTCAGGGTCCGAGTCGAGTTGTAAATAAAATTTAATGTAGAATTTTAAATTTCAAGTCAAGTAATTAATTCATTGTTGTGGAATGGCTGTTGAAAGTGTTTTTCTATAGGTCTTAACTTGTATTAAATTCCTTAAGTTTAACAACTAATTCATGTATGTTATAAAAGTCCATTAGATTGTTTTTATTTGGCACGCGAAATATTCTTAGTTAAATTTATATTTTAAGAGTTAATATTATATGATTTCTATGATTTCCAACTGGCGACATATTTCGATAAGGTACGGGTTAATTAGTTAGTTATTGAAATGTAGCACCTTATAGTCTGGATCTAGCGATTGGGTCGGGTATGGGGTGTTTCAATTATCACCTAAAATACCCTATTGGACTCACCTAGGCATACGGATACCCTCTTGGTTTCACCGCTTGGTAAAAGTTCTACTCAACATGATACCTTTTCGGTGTCACCTATCTAGATCTTCTACTAGGGGCATCATTTCCTAGTATATTAAGTACTATCGAATAAATACTTAATTTTAGGTTATTATTTACTTAATCAATGAACTAACGAAACAATCAAATTATGCAAAATATGCATAAAGCACAAATTATTCTAATATTTACATAAATATTCAATCAACAAAGTTAAAGAAAGAAATATAAGTAAAAAAATAAAATAAGAGATAGAGAATGCTCATAGATTAATCAATGCAAAAAGGACGACTCCAGAACAATCTCCGCTCGCGATCATCTAATTTCGGAATAGGATTTCCCGATTAAGCGAACATAAAAAATAAAACTAAAGAAAAAAATTGAAAACTAAATCTAAAATATGAAAAACTACTCTCTAAACAACCTCATTGGCTCAATCTAAAAGATTAGCTAGCTTAATTAGGTCAACTACAAGCCTTAAAACTGATAAAATTTCATTCTGCGAATGGAAACACCCTTAGCCCTAAATTGCACTCTATTGCACCAGTATTGCGAAACTGAACTTCACAGGACATATTTAGCTTTGAAATGAGGTGTTGCGATACTGCATATTGATGTTGTCTTTGGTGTTCCTTAGCCTAAAAATGGTTTCTTGCACACTAAAGTGACTCATCAGTCCTTTCCTAGGCCCGTATTGGCTTGACAGCTCATTTACATTACCAAAATATGCGTAAAAACACTTATTTTACTAAAATTAAATTTAAGCTATTAAAAATAGAAAATGTAACGAAAAGACATGAAATGGCTTGAAAACAAACTTATTAGGTGTTGAAAAGACTCTAGTTTGCCACAACGAATTGTGGCAAATCACAATCCTCTTTCCATTTTATTTTACTTAGTTTCTTCTTTGTATTTGGATTTCATGATTTATCTTTTTTTTTTCCTATTATAGAAGTTCACCCAATATTAACTATTTTATTTAAAGTACATAAAAAAGAATGAAAAATGTTATTTTTAAGAAAAATAATGCATAGATTTTGAATTGGGGGTGAGGAAGGAATTGGAATCGAGATTTAAAAAGGAAATGAAGCTCATTAGAATCTGGATTTTGTTACCAAAAACTGGGTTTGGATGAGATTTTCGACGAATTCTTGAATTTTTTGTCATCAGAATTATTGAGTGAAGAATAAAATAGATGAATATGTTTGTAAGGTTATACTTAAGGAAATAATATTTAACATTTTTTGGAGTTTTTATTTAAAAATTACCACATGTAACAAAATGGTTGGCTTAGAGATTTTTTACGAGCATAGTTCAGGTACCATTTTGGATAACTGAGTATAGTTTAGGTATCACTTGTGACATAAAAATGTTTAAGTATTAGTTTGAAAAAATAAGTATAATTTAAGTATAATTTTATTGTGTAAGCCTTATGTTTTTTACTTTTATTTTTGAGTTTTCATTTTAAGAAAAAAACTTAATTGAATAGAATACCCTTAAAGTATTGATTTTGTTTGAGTTAGGTACCTAAATTATTTTTTTGTTAATTTGGGTACCTAAATTTTGATTTTGTTATTGAAGTTGATCCCTGTTGCTTTAAAAAAAAGTTCCAACCAATGGGATTACGCCATATCACCACTCTATTAAACTATAATTTAAAATTTTTTATATTAAATAAAAATAATTATATTAATATTAAAAATAAAAAATACCCCTCCCTCACTTGTCCCTTTCCCCCACCGTTTTTCCTCTTCTCCCCCTTTTCATTACTATATATACTTTGCAGGTTGGTAACTGGAATGGATAAATGCTATGATGGTTGATAAATTTTATGACTAATCAAATTAGTGCATCATTCTTGAGATAAACAATTGCATTACGTTATCGTCACATTGGAATTAACATCAAAGAAAATTAATTAGTGCTTTTCATTAGCGGCTGCTGCTCGCCCTTCATGATTAAGAAAATGCTGACAAAGAATTCTTCACCCTCTCTCAAACAATGGGACGGGGATGTTGGGGGGGTAATATTTTTTAGTTTTTTTTTTAATATTAATATAAAATTACTTTTTAATTATATTTTAATGGATGAAGAGGTGATGCAATCCCATTGGTTGATTTTTTTTTAACGACTACCAACTCTAGTGAAAAAAAAAAAATTCGAATTAACCAAAAAACAAAAAAAGTAATTTTGGAAAGTATACGTGGCGAGATTAAAAAGATGACGCGTCAATCCTTCATAGATTCTCTCTTCAAACTCTTCAGAGCTCCTCCTTATCACATTTCTTCATTTTTAATATGTATTATTGTTTTTAAGATTTTATTAAGATTCTTCCTAAAAGTCCAAGGTATGCCGAAATCTTTTCTGTTTCTGTTTCTTTTAATTTAATTTTAATCTAATCTAATTTGATTTAATCATTCGCTTTAGTCCCTCCCCTAATAGTAGAAGATTTTATCATATTTTCAAACGTTCTAATTAATTTAGGGGTCTTGTACTCTCAGTTTGTTGTTATTTTAGGGTTTTTAGAAATTACGGATTGTTCAATATATATTTACAAGTGCATATAGAAATGTATACTGGAATATTTGAGACAATCTATTTCGATAACGAAAGAGATACGTAATTGCAAATTTTAAGTTTTTAAAATCTAATTGTTTCATAACAGATGGAAAGGTCCGAATCTTTCTCATCTCTTACATTCAAAGGTTCAATTCCTGAAGCAATTCTTGAAGCTAAAATCCAGAAGAAGCTTTTCGTGGTCTACATTTCAGGTAGCCTCTTCTTCTTTATTTGATCCGTTTTTACAATTTTTTTTAAAAATTTAGTATTTTGATCGAAAAAGACTGTTCTTTTTTGTTTTATTGTGATACTGATTACTAATTTTTTATGCTTATTGGGATTTAAGGTGAAGATTCTGAGTCGAAAAACATGGAGGATTCTACCTGGACTGACTTAAAAGTATTATTTTTTTTCTTAATTGTTGATTTTAAGTTTTTTCGTCTTAAATTAACCTTTTTTCTTATATTTGTGCTCTATATCTTATCATGGTGGATTCAGGTAAAAGAGTCACTGTCAAAGTATTGCGTTCTATTGCATATCTGTGGTGGAAGGACCGATGCTGCAAATTTTTCTGCCATATGTATCCTAATCCTCGATTGTTAACTATATCTTTTGCTTATAGTTACTCTAAGGGCATTCTTGGTAGGATGGAAAAGTGTAAGGATGGATAGAAGAGGGTGGAAAAATGGAAAGAATATGAACTTTTGGCATGTCTTCCTCAGAAATAGGAGTGTGAGGAAAAAATAAGGCAGAATATTATTTTCCACATCTATTAACAAACACAAATCACTTCAAATTGGACCTAAAAGATGAAAGAAAATGAGAGTGGTATGAGTTAATATGTGTATTTACTAAATCTTTAATTTTTTTATTTTATTTTTTCTATCTTTAACTTGCAACGAGTATAATTATAAACCAATGTACTTTTCATTTTTTTTTCCTCTCATTTTTTAATCTGCCAAGCAATGGGTGGATTAAATCAGCCATGTCTACCATTTCAATGGCCACTTATAATGTGCAGCTGATTCAGACATGTTTCAGCTGATATTTCTTGACTCCTATTGTACGTATCTGTTACCAGTTTTAATGGGAGAAAAAAATCCTTGCATCAACATTATACAGACCCGCAGAAATCTGTCCCATGTATAACTGCAATTGGATATAACGGTGTACAAGTTTGGCAAAGTGGTATGAAATTTTCTTATGTAAATCCTTTTTTTCCTCTAATTTTGTGGAACCATGTAATATGTATGGAAAGGTGTTCTAAATAATCAATTATTTTCTTTTGTGGAACTCTTCCAGAAGGGAGTATTAGTGCTGAAGTTTTGGCATCCAGTTTAGAGAAGGCATGGTTGAGTCTTCATATCCAGGTTTGCTGGTGATGATTGAGTTTAGGACTATTCCCCAGTTAGTGATAAAATCCTAAAAAACATTTACCACATTCAGGTTTTCATTTTGGATTTCTTAGCATTCTTAGTTTCTTATCAAAACTGCAGGAAACAACGGCAGCTGTCCTTAGTGCTGCACTTGCTTCAAAGAAATATGAATCATCTAGTTCTGGGGCATCTGCTGTTAGCCAGTCTGAACAAGGAAGTTCTTCAAGTGCTTCTATTCCATCAACCACATTGGCCAATGTTGTCCAGACCTTGGAGTCTAACCTATCTGTTATGTCTGTGGTGATGGAGGAAAACAGAGATTGTGAGCAAACAGTTAAGGTAATTTTGAATGCTGGCTGTTTTTTGTAAGTGCTTTCTAATTTTTGTCTTATAATTGGGAGTTTCGGTGAAGGAGGACACTTAGACTTCAATACAGGGTGTTGTGCAAAATTAAGAGGCATGTGCTGTCATCACCAGGTAGAAGGGGAAGTCCTTTGGAAGTTTAAAAACTTTGCTTTATATAAGATTGTTTTTCTATGCTGATGTTACAGGAGAAAAATCCTGAATTGGTTGAAAATGGTAGTTCAGAATCATTTAGCACTGACAACTTAGCTAAACAATGTGATATTACCAATGAAGAAATGAGGACAGTTGTTAGTTCTGTTACTTCAAATCCAGCGGTTCATGCATCCTCTCATCCTGAAGATGATTGTCTCATCCCAGTAAAGCGCACTGATCATCAGCCAAGTTGTCCTGCTGGAAGTATGCCAGTGAGTGCTGCAGAAGCAGAGAAAGACATGCAACATGTGAAGGATAAAGTAGATGGTGCATTAGAAAATACTACAACGGCACACATACCAACTGATGTTCATTTAAATATCCGATTACCTGACAGTAGTAGCCTACAGGAGAAGTTTCCTGTGACATACACACTGAGTATGATTAAAGACTATGTGGATAGAAACCAATCAAATGGCATGGGCTCCTATGATCTTGCCATTCCTTATCCTCGCAAGTTATTTGGTGATCAAGGTATGACTCTGCATTTTACATCTTTAAAATCAATGTGGCTTATTTAGTTTTTTCTCAGTTCAGATATTGCATTACTTTAGCTGAACTTTGCCCATCCCAAGCTGGTATCTAGAAGCATGTTGCAAATTAGTAATGTTGAATATCTGGCCAGATTACCGGATGTTGGATGCTCTGTAGCTCTGTTCAGGTGCTTTATTACAGATTGAATGTAATTCTTTTTGGTATTTGAAGGTCATTCTTTTAATACTACAAGGGATGATCCCTTTTTTCTTTATGTGAACACTATTCTGTGATGATATCGTTTTGGTGTTTACTTGTAGATAATATACGTTCTAATTTCTTTGCATTGAAGATGTGTTGGAACTTGGCCAAGATGTTCTTAAAGTTGTAACATTGCATTGCCTTCACATATGAGGATTGTTCCATGTCTTTAAAATATACTTATGTGAGGGAACATACTTTTGAAATGTCTGCCATTCACCACTGTTGCTCTCTTCTTGCCTGCAGATCTGATTAAATCTTTATTGGACTTGGGTCTGCTTAACAGACAAGCATTGATAGTAGTTCCACGTCGGAGAACCGCTGGTTTCCAAGGGCAAAGACCATCTGATGACAATAGAAATTTGACACCTATAGAAGATTCTGCAGGAAGCAGTGGGGGATATTTTTCATACATCAAAAGCTTTTTGTCTTATGTAAATCCTTTTGCTTATCTCAGTGGTGGTGCCAGCTCTTCAACTACTGGACAGGAATCTCAAAGTGGCATCTCAGAATACAGTGAGTCAATCTGCTGTTGATGTTAATTTCTTTGTTCTGCTAGGCTGAAGGCCATGAGTTGAAATGTTTATTCCATGGCCTATTTAATCTTCTAAACTAATGTAGGCTAAGTATACATGTCTGTTCCGTTATACATGGTTGCATAAATATACTGCATGTGGTGTACATGAAGAGAGCAAGCCTGTATAGAATGCCACGTATAATTGAAGGTGATATAATTGAAAATTATTCGATTTTCCTTATTTTAAGTCTATTCGTATATAAATGTCTAAACTGGGATTTTGAGAATCCTAGTCTGAAAAAGGTAGTTGCCTTCTTATCTAACAAGAATGCAATTCCTAGATGTTCAATTTTCACATCTTTAGTAATTGCATCTCCGTCGTATTTGGTTGCATATGGATATGTGTTGGACATGGGTAACATTTTCATGTATGTGGAGGATCCTTAGAGGGTCATATCTTCGTACCCATATTTGAATATGCACCAAAACAGGTACTCAAGAAAAAAAAAAAAAAAAGATTCAAAACAACTGTATGTCCCGGTCATTGATGGCCCAAAATTTGGATCTTCTTGGTGAATTCTAAGAGAGATGTTGAAGGGGGTTAGCCTGCATTTTTGTAACGATCTTATTTGTTTAGTTTTTCATGTATGCGGGCATTTTGTCTTGGGGAAGAGGTGGGGTATCATAGTCTGTTAATCGTTAGGGCCATACTCGGAAATTAGTCATTTCTCATTCATCTGGCTTGGTTGCAATTATAGGTCCAAATCCTACAGTGCAGAATAACTTGGGTGGAAGAAATAGAAGCACTTCAATGGCCAGTGACGGTGGCAGGAGCAGACGAGCTGTGACCACTCAACATGGCAGCAATATTCACACTCTAAAACGTCATGAAGACGATGACAGTTTCTCTGATAGAAATCCGTTCTGGAATGGAAATTCTACACAGTATGGTGGTAGTAGCGACAGCAAATAATTAGGGTCAGGTAGGTCTTGCTTCTTCTTATCACACGTTATCTTTGATGTTTAAAGTCAATACCCTTTTAAACGTAATTGGCCGTATGTGAATAACTTAAAATATGTTATTTGTCTATATCCTAGTTTTCTAGTAGGTTAGTGAGTGCAGATACATTCAGGTATGTATGACACTGATATATCCACTTTTTTTCTTTTTCTTTTTCTTTTTTGCATATGTTTGGAGTATATGTAATGTTGGGATACGGATAAAAAAAGGTTATATCGAACAAGAATGTGGCACTTTCTTTTTGAACAGTATTCCTGTACATTATGCCATGTCGAGCTGCTACTTGATTACATAGGCATGCTCAAATTTTGACGTTTGGCTTAGGATAATAGAAATTACAAATTCGAAATTAAATCGACATTAAAATTGATAAAATTATATAACAGAAATTTTGAATACTTTGTCTTTTAATATTGCTAGCAGTGTGTTTCGACTTATATCAGCCAGTGGTTGTATATTAATAATTTGGGTATAGTCACTCGTGTATTTGTTTTGATCACTGAAGTTTAAATTTTTTATTGTCATTAATAGTATCAGAATTTAATATTTTGGTATCTCATCCCTTGAATCCTTTAAATCATTAATGAAGTGCTGACATGATCATTTTATTGTTATAATAATAAATTTAGTCTTTTAATATTTACAGTTTCTATTAATTTGGTTTTAATTTTTAAAAATTCGATAAATTTAACTCTCAACTTTACATATTATGATAACTTAGTTTTGATTCTTAAAATTCAAAATTTAAATTTTAAAATTAAAGAACTTTAAAAAATAAAAAATAAAATTTAAAAATATCTATTTCCTCATTTTTAACGAGATATTATTTATTAAAATGACATTTTTATAAATAAAACAATTTAAGGAAAAAATATTGAAGCATTCAACTATTTTCTTTTTTCAACATTGACGATCACCAGGTTTAGATTGAATCGACGTATTTAGGTTATTGAAAGTAAAGAGTTTGTTATATTTAAGGTTGTGTTTTAGGACAAGCATGAGTTGGGTAAATACAAGCTCTTCTTAGAGACTTTGTTGAAGGTTATGTGGGTTGCTTCATTGTTGATTTTTAATTTCATGGTATGATAATATGGAAATTGAGGAGTTTAGAATAAGAGTTATTGGTGTTGGTAGTTCTAGCGACGGTAGTGCCCAACGCTCTATAAATTTGGTAAAAACTATGAAACGAGGCTAGACATATAATAAATAAATTATTATTTATAAAATAAAAATAAAAATTAAATTTTGGTTAAAGTTTTGTTTGTGGGTGTTTTAAAAAATTATTTTATTTATAAATCATCATTTTAATAAATAAATTTCATGTTAAAAAGAGAAAATGTTGGTATTTATTTATTTATAATTTTGAAAGCATTTTTATATAATCTTATGTACTTTTATCGAATTTTTTGAAGTTTTTACTTTTGAATTTTTAAAATCAATGGTAAATTGACATAACATGTAAAGATGAGGGTTAAATTTGTTAAATTTTCTATAAAAATTTATGACCAAATTGATAGAAATTATAAAATTTAGAAGGTTAAATTTGTTATTATGCCATTGAAAAATGACCACCTTAGCATCTCATTAAAAATTTAATGGATGTGTAAAAAAAAATTCAATAATATTAGTGACTCAAATAGAAAATTTTAAATCTCAGCAAATAAACAAAAACACTAATAGTTTGTTGAATATTTATATAATCTACCCTAGTAATTTCTAAAAGTTAGATCATTTGTTGGCCTAGGTTTAGGACTATAGATACTTGATTTTGGTTGCCAACTATTCTATATTAGCAGTCTCAAAGAAATATAATTTCTTGTATGAGCACTTTTGCGAATAACTTCGTTGAGAATAACTTCAATTGTGAACAGTTATCTTTGGGAACAACTTTGGAAGGTTGGTAGGATTAGTGAGTTGTTTCACTTTAGTGTGTCCTAAAGAGCATGATTTGGAGGGTTAGATAAAGATACTTTTAAGAACTTAACTTTTTTACCTTTTTTTTTTTTAGAATACAAGTGCTTTATTCTTTTTTTTTATTGAACGAATAATGCAATTTCACTTAAGACTCTCCTTGTTAAAATGTCTTTAAGTATAATTATGATGCAACTACGATTGTACCTATTATCCATATAATTTACTTTTCATTTTCTCTTATTGTTGAAGAAACCCTTTTCAATTTCACTACTCTTCATTTTAGCATGTTCATGCCCACTTTCTTTTCATAACCGTTTCCTTTTTTACTTTCTTTTTAAATGCCTATAAATAGAGATTTGAAGATATCATTTTAGGCCTTTTGATCTTTTGGCAAACTTAGCACACTAAAATTCTCTTTGAAACTTTCTTTCTACAATTGCAACAACTATTTTAACTCTTATCATTCTCAGTCTTTTATTGCGTTGATTACCACCACCTGTTATCGCACTTGTTTTTCAAAGTATGTTTCAATATATCTCTTTATCATCTCTTCACGACTTCTTATTTTTTTTAGATTGTAACATCTCCTTAACTCACAAAAGAACCCTCTATATTTTGATGACTTTATTTGGGATGAGGAAATACTTTTAGTGAAAAATAGTCATGTTTTTCCTTTAATTTTCACTTGAAATGGTGAAGTCAAACAAAGAAAAGATACAAATGTTAGAGGAAAATAACAAAAAAAAAAATGAAAACTATCAATCAACTCACACCTTCTTCCCAGCTCAACACCATAAACACCAACACATACCTACCACCACACATTGATTGTTTTCATGGGGAACCATGCCACTACAAACTCTCATGCTCGAGTTTTTTCCTTGGTGACATAACCCATTGAAATTTACAATTTTGTCGTAAAAAATAACTTGTATTAGTAGATATGTTCTTAATTTAATCGAAAATGAGTAAACCAATTGAAATATTAATATGTCATGTATCAAATTCAATCGGGGTGATGTTTTTTCATGAGTATCAGAATGGATGACTCCCAAAAGATAGACATAGATGTGTTGGGTATACGACTACTATAGTATTTAGCATAATTTACAATAGTGAAATTCATAACTTAACTAAAGGGTAAATGATATCCTCTTATTGACATTACATGATAGATGAAAAGTAAACGTGGTCACAAGTCATTTATCTTTGTGATAAATGACTTGATTACTATTCGATAATAATTGATTTTTTATGAAAGAAGATGTAATGATTACCATGAGATAAAATAAGATCATTTTGGGAGAATGAATTTATCTCTTTAAGTATATTTAGGAGGGCTACATACTAATGACAAGATTATTGGACAAACACTTATTAAATAGCTTTTGTAGTGATATGTAATTAGGTAAAATTTAGTCACAATACTATAGTAGAATGACTTCGTGACTAAATAAGTTTATAGTTAATAAGCGAAAAGTTGGAACCTAATTATAAATTATTTGAACCTAATTATATATGTACAATAGGTCTTTCATTAGCTTGTTGAAATCATAAATGAATTGCATGTAGAATAAAATGAGTAAAAATAAATGAGAATGATAAAGTTAGAAAAGTGGGTTGCTTTCACATATGAATCTTTTTCTCACTAAGTATAAAAAGACTTAAGAATTAATTTAAGATTTTTGAATTATTATTTAATTAATTATAGTTAAATAATTAATGTTAAAAATAAAATAAAATTAATTAGTAATCATGAATCCATTAAATAAGAAAATTAAATATATTTTAATAGATTATTTTATGGTAAATTTGTCATGTATTTAGCGAAATTAGAATTGAGTTGAGAAATTTATTTAATTGAAAAATTAATTCAATTAGCTTAAATAAATAAGTTTATTTTGAGAAATAAAAAATAAATATTAAGTTGATTAAATTAGAAAGTATTGGTTCAAAAGTTCAGAATGTACATGTAATTGGACTCAACGCATGAGAAAGACCCAATCTACCTCACATAACATATGAGAGGTGATAACCCAAAAGGAATAGGGTATGCCACCCTCTCGTAGTTAGATTAGGAGAGTAATTTTTTATTAGAATAACATTATTTATTTAAGTTTTATTTAATCAAGATTCTTTTATTTAATCAAGATTCTTCTCTTCCTATAAAGAGAGAACATCGATTCACCTAAAACCATAAGTTTTGATACATCGTTATTCTGTCATAAAGTAGTGAGAATTTATCAATTAAGAATAAATTCTATTTTTGTCACACCCCACAGTAGAGGGTATTTTAAGAATTTTGTCCTATATGAGCTCGGAATTTCGTAAGGTTGGTACTTGATAATGTTTTCGACAATGGCTTTCATAAGGTTAAGTCAATTTTTGGAAATGAGTATTGAATGTCTTTAGTTTTAGAAAACGGACTGATTTGTAAATGGGTCAAAATAGTGAGCATTTATTTATAAATTTAACACGTCACATAGATTATGATATTTCAATCAGGCAATCAGATAGATTAACATTATCACTAATAATTTCTAAATCAAACAAAAAATAATATATGGTTACAAAAACCTTTTCTCACAAGATTATATTTTAAGTTATCATGACCTTGTCACAAATCGAAGGAATTTTTCACTTCAATTTTTCCTAATAATCCAACTAAAACCAAATAGATTTAGACATTAAGAATATGAAGTACCCCACTTAAGCTGAAGTCTTTCTAGACGTAGAACCTTGCATTTTCCAAAAACATGTGTAGTTTCAAGAGTTTCTAAGATAGTCAATATTTTCTCCTTCTTCCAATTGTGAATAGGACAAAAAGTATTTTAATTACCACTAATGTGCTGAGTGACACCACTTTTTATCAGCTACTATTTCACATTAGCCAAAATATTGACTTGAGAATGGACCACACAATTATATCATCTACTTCGAGCAAATTGACATTTGACTTAATAGGATTTTCATTTCTCCATTATTGATTTCTGCACTGAGTTATATAGTGGCCTAATTTGTCATCACAATTAGATACTCAAATATTGAGCATAGTTGATATAGTTGATGAATAAAGTGCCAAGTAGATTTCTACAAAAGAGGGGTGGTGTATATGACACTCTCAAGTACCAAGGTTTTCCTAGCCATAACTATTCTTAGACATGCACTTTCACACTTTCACATTTATTTCCAGCAACCAACTATGAATTCACCACACAAAATAGTTTTCCTCTTATTTATTATTTTCTTAAAAAAATTTATTTTGAGTTTGTAACCATATATCATACATCACGTTTAAACATAAATTCAACTCACATGGAAAAGTAAATAAATTGAACTTGCATTTTCAATCAAATATGATAGCATGGTAAATGAGAAGTTCTTATCATGGTTACGAATTAATATATTATTCTTAAAACTGTAGTTTATATATATATAACTCAATATTTGATCTAACTCATATTAAAGGGAAAATTAATATGAATAAGTAGATTCATATTATTACTAAATTGATAATTTCATTTTTTTAATTTTCAATTTAAAACCCACTAATCTTTTTAATAATAATAAACAAGTTTTTCAATATAAAATTATTGATTCATGATTCATTTGGACAATTAATCATAGAAATAGCACACTTTATATGTGATCAAAATTTTATTTTTCAAAACTATATATTTCAGAAATATTTAGATCTTTACCCTTTTAATACTAGTTAACAATCACGATATGTATTGCAAGACAACAATAAAAGTAGACACATGATACCTTCATAGAATTATGACACAAGTAACATCATGACAATAACGACAATAACGAATATGAGTATCAAAAAAGTGAACAATATCCAAATATCCTTAGGATTGTTAGAAACTAAATATATAGAATATTAGAGTTGCTTCTTAAGGTGTGAATATCACTAACCTTAAAGATATTTTTGGGATTTGAGTATCCCTCAGGATGCAATAAGCACTTATATTAACCAATAGGAGAATAGGGAGCAAGGAAGAACAAAGCAATTAAATACTCAACCAAGATCATAGTAGAGAGTTTTTTTTTTTTTTGAAAGAGAATAGAGGAAGATTTTAATAGAAGTAAATTGATAGATTCACTCAGAAGGCTATCATGCATTGCATTTATAGGTACCATGCATGTTAAAAGTAAAAACATATCTGCTGAAAATTATTAAGAAAATTTGGTTTGTTTCTAATGTTAAGAAAATCAAGTAACCTAGTTTGACAAAAATAGTAAAATAAATAAAAAAAAAAAACGTTGAAAGCAAATTGAATCAGGCCTAGTATCATGTGCAAGTGAGAGAATTAACCCATTTAAACTAGATTGAGCTTTTGGGCTCAAGCCTCATGAGCACGTACACCTTTTATTTTTTCTCTTATAAGCCTAAAATAAACATAATTTTGCTAGGTCATGTGCAAAAACCTGGGCATTCTGTTTTGAAATTTTAAAGTGTAGGGGACACATGGCCAGGCCACACGCCCATGTGTTAGGCCATGTATCACACATGGCTGAGACGCACGCCCGTTCTCTGCCCGTGTGGATGAAAATAGGTCATTTTATGGCCTCTTTTCTCACCCATTTTTTACTTCAACCTACACACACCAATTTCATACATATAGGCCATAATAAGATCTCCAAAACAACCAATTCCTAACTTTAATATGATTATATTTTCACATATATTTCAACAATCTAAACTAGAACATAAATTAATTCACATATGCAACCACCTATATTAACATGCTTTACCCATTTCATTCAATACCCATACCAACATTTATACCAAACATGACAAACCATACGTATATAAGTTAACTTGAAACATAACCAAAATGTAATTTTAACATTTACATAACCATTTCAATCCCTAAACATGCCATATAAAACATAGTATATTTAGCAAAATCTACTGAGAAGTTGGATAGTGTGACTCGATGTGTTGATCTGACCTCTCGACTTCTCGTAAATCTACAAAAAACATTAAATAATACAAGTTAGCTTAATGAAGCTTAGTAAGTTCGTTGGCTTTAAACATAAATCTTACCAAACATACTATAACAATTCATTTAAATAAATCATTCATTACACATTTCCCGTCAACCACAACTTTAATTAATGAATTCACTTGTTTCATCTCAAATTCAATAAAACCATTAAGTCTACGAACAATAATTCCATATGTCACTTACTAAATTACCAACCTTTGTCAAATCGGTGAACTTCTTACGGATATGAGTATATCGTATACGAAAGCCCAAAGGCTGCAAAAAACCACATAAGTGCTAAATGGAAACCTGTAAGGGTTAAAGGGAAGCTCATAAGAGCTGAACAGAAACCCATAAGGGTTAAACTGAAGCTCAAAATAGCTGAACTGAAACCCAGAAGGGTTAAACTAAAACTCATATGAGTTGACTGAAGCTCATGAGAGCTAAACATAAACTAAACACAAGAGTTCACAACAAATACTGAACCTCAGTTTACTTGGGTAATTTACTGTCAATACCTCTTTTGCACTGAACGACTGTACTCAATCCTGTGTTTCATTCACTTCGAATATTTCATTCAATTTCATAATTTTTACAATAATTTTATTTTCAGCAAATAATATGAATAAATACATATTATCATTCATCAATTTAACAAATAACATTAAAAATTTAACCATACGAACTTACCTGAGCTAAATTGTAAGTTTGTAGTAGTTATGCACTATTCCACTAATTTCCCTTTTTCACATTTGTCAATGAGCTCTTGATTTGTAGCAAAATATGAAAAACCAGCTTCTTAAGGGTTCTTCAATGGTGTTTTTGGCTGAGTATCATGAAGAAATATCTAGATATTCAATTAAATCCTAATTTTAACTATTAAATTTTATATCATTTCTAATTTTACCCCTTGTTCACACTAATTTCATGATTTTTCTACACTCATGCCGTCCATCCTCTTATTTTAGGCTTATTTACCCTTCAAGTCCTTCCTCATTTAACATTTAAGCTTTTTTATCACTTTAGCAAGTTTTACACCTTTTTCAATTTAGTCCTTGTTGATTAATTAACTATCAAAACGTTAAAATTTTCTAACGAAATTTTAATACTAACTTCATGACACTCCGTAAATATTTATGCTCGATTTATGAAATTGAGGTCTCGATACCACGTTTTTGGAACCACTTAACCTAATAAATTCTTTTAAAACACAAATCACTAATTCAAAAATCTTTCTAAAATCACACTTAACTTGTAAATAATAAATAAAAAATTTTCGAACTCACTCATTGAATTTAGTGGTCTCGAACCACTATTTTTGACACCACTAAAAATCGGGCTATTAATTATGTCTATGTTCTTTTCTTGTTGCTTTAGATTTCATATTATGTTTTAATTTTTTTTATACATGTATAACCATATGTTTATATCATGCTGAGAATAACTTATTAGAGGTCACAAGTGATATAGCCAATTTAGGGTGTAACAGTAGAGTATTTTTCATTTTTAAAGAGGAAATTTACATTCGAGTCTTGAAGATGATATTGTTGAGAGAGATATGTTGAAAAAATCTAATTTTAAAAAATAATTTACGATTATAGTGGAAGCATTAAATTTTCAAAACTAAGCTAGTTTGTAATATTTATAATTATTTTTTTACCAAAAAATACACGTGCTTTGTGCGAAACAAATTAGAATCGATCTTGACTTTTAGTCGGATAACCTTATCTGCTATTTTTGTATCACGAATTACATCGAATGTGAGATCGATTAACACAAACCCAAAAGAATAGAAACTAATAAATATCGTAATTTCCAAAAAAATTGTAACACCTTATACTCGGCCTTGTCGCCAAGCCCAAATACAGGATGCCACACCACCGTCTCATCTTGTGTACATCAATGTAACACCCCAAACCCAGCCTGGACGTTATGGCCAAATCTGGCGATGTCACATTGAAATGTTTTTCATCAAACAAGTTGTTACTAAAGAAAAACCCTCTTTCCTATTAGTCCTCTTTTTATTACATTTCATTAATTCTAAGATGTGTCGTTCATTTTCAAAACATGAATCATCATTAAAAAGTTATTTACTTTCAGAATGTTATTACTTTTCAAAACGTCACTTATTGCGAAAGCTTTAAAAATAGTTTGCGTATTCGTGTGTAATTTGTTAAAAAGGTCTAATTTTTGAAAACTCGATTGTCCCTACAACTAACAGTTGTAAATCAAAATAATAAAAATCCCAAATAATCCATGAAAATCCAAAGAGACCATTATTACAACAAATACCCCCAAATTAAAATCAAAATTATAATTAATTACTAATATAGAATGAAATGAGTCGTGTGGCCACCATTGAGTCCTCCGCCGCACCGATCCACCTATATCTAGGGATTACCTGTACAGTTAAAACAAAAGGGTGAGTTTACGAAAACTCAGTATGTAATCCCATATAGAAAAAACAGAAGGCAAACACAGTCTGGGCCTAAGCCCTTTTCAGAATTAGTGACAGTATCAACTTGGGCTTTAACCCATCTCAGTACAAAGACAGTCATGCATTTGGGCCTTGACCCATTATAGTATTAGTAATCAGTATAGTATTCAATTATGCAGTATCTAAGTCTTACCCAACCAGCCTCTATACTCCATCTTCATCCAACCCTACACTCTATGTGGGGATATAATCAACTCACCCATCTCTACACTCCAAAAAGTACCGAATGTAGCAATAAACAATAGTTTACAGCTGAGCTGCCAGTAAGTTAGGCTCGAAGCCTTTTACTACACTTCATCTGATCCATATAAACCCATCTCCAAGCAATGCATCATACAATCATGTCATGTCAAATCATGGTATCATATACGTTTCAATATAGTTTTAACAGCATGCTTAAAATACAGTCGTACATGTATATACATAAAGTAAATGGATATAACAGTCATTTAGTCAATTAAGGATCTAAGTAATCTTATCGACCCTATAGTAGGTCCACAGTCGACTCGGACGACCCGTGCAACCTTAGCAGTTAAACAGTGAAAATGGGCCCATAAGCCCAAATAATTTGCCTATGTGGGCCCACACGCCCATGTGGGCCCACACGACCCAAAATGTCCTTAGCCGTGTGGATCACACGACCTGACCCAATAATCTCACACGGTCGTGTGGTTCATCCGTGTGGGGCCCACACGTCCGTGAGGCGTGTGACAACCCTAAATTGACCCTAGTCGGAAAGTGGTTTCGGGACCACAAGACCGAGTCATAAAAATAATTAACCATTATATTTGATGCTTATTATATGTATATAGGCATGTGTGAAAATTTCATGTTTGAATTTTGTTAATTGTAAGTGAATTTTGCTAAATAGGACTTGTGTGAGAAAATTTAGAAATGTGCTAGGCAAATGTTAAAGTGGCCTATTGATGCATGCTAGAAAATGTTGTCCTTGCATGTCAAAATACCCAAAACTTGGGATGGTGGCCGGCCATGCTATGGGTAAAAAGGTATTATAAACATGTTATGTTAGTGTTTCATGGGAGGAATGATAAAATAAGGAGCATGGTAATAAAATAATGAAAAGGAAAATGATGAAGAAAAAAAAAAGAAAAAGTTCTCATGTTGTTCAACTTGGCCGAATAGAAGAAAGAAAAAGAAGGGAAAGAGCTTGGAGAAAATCGGCTATGGTGGTTCACTAGACTAAGGTATGTTGATGTTGTTCCATGAGATTCATGCATGTTTTTAGTTGTTAGCTTGAGTTCTACCTAGCCCATGGTTTAAATCTTTGCTATGAGATGGAGATGATATTCGGCCATGGGTGTTGTCTTCTTGGTTGGTGTTTCATGTTGTGGTGATGAGGCATGAAGATGAGTTAAGTTTCGGCTAAGGTGGACTTGTGTTGATGTCATTTGCATGCTAAGTGTGAAGCTTTGTAATGATACATGTGATGGTGATTGATGACTCTTGGCTTTTCTTTTTAGCATTTTTGAGTTAGACATTAAGTTCTTTGTTTAACCCATGACCAAAATTGAAATGGTATGGTGTCTTGATGCATTCGCCATGGTAGGAAGTAGATGAGAATTGGTAGTAAGGTGAAGTGAAAATGTTAGTACTTGATTACTAGTGTATATATGTGTATTAGCGAGTTTTGAACTTGAAACAAAATGGTATGTAGTCAATACAAGTAACCATATTTGTAGGAAGTATTAAGCATATAATCGGCCTCAACATAGACATGCATATTCGGCCACATGAGGTAGATTGGTGTTGCATGTATTCGGTTAGAGGCAAGCATATTGATGCTTTTATCTTGGCTTAGATAATCGGCTAAAAGAGAGTGTGGGCTAATATGTTGAGTTGATTCATGATTTCATATATATGTGACTCTAATGTCTAATGTATATATGGGTTAAGTACCTTGAGTTTCTCTTTTTGATGTTCAAGTGATTAAATCAATTTATTTGTTAAATTAAGCTCAAGAGCAAAGGGGAACTAAATCCGATAAAGGGAAGGAAAAAGTGATCGAATAGCCGTCGAAATCGTTCGACAACATACGAGGTAAGTTTTCGAGTAATGAAACTTAGTTTACGATTTGATTAAGTCATGACGTATAATCATAACAAATATACGGTGATATAATGATTCTACTTGAATTATATGTTGAGTTAATTAGTCTATACGTATGATGGGTAGCCGTATGTGCATAGAGATCATGTCATAAAGCAAACCAAATCATGCTGTTTGTATGTGGCTATTGAGCCGAAAATGGGAATGCTTAATAATTGACTTGTGTTTGAATTCTAGTTATGAAAATGAAATAAAGATGTGTCATGATTTACTGATATGTGCATGAATATTCGAATGATAACGGGGCTAAGTCCCGAAGGCATTTGTGCTAGTGACTAATTTCGGGCTAAGTCCCGAAGGCATTTGTGCGAGTTACTAATTCCGGGCTAAGTCCCGAAGGCATTTGTGCGAGTTATTATATCCGGGCTAAGTCCCGAAGGCATTTGTGCGAACTACTATATCTGGGCTAAGTCCCGAAGGCATTTGAGCGAGTAGCTATATCCGGTTAAATCCAGAAGGTACTTGGTTTGGGAATGAGCGATCTTGCTGTAATATTTTCAATTAATATGCTCGTAAAATCCCAACGATGAGGTATGTTTCGTATATGCATTGGATTAGTTGATTCCTTTTAAATAGTATTCGCTCAGTCGATTAATGAGCTTCCGGCTTTTGGTTAAGTTGATCTCTTATGTATGAGTATAAGGGTTGGTAATGTGAAGTAGGTATGATTTCGAGAATGTGTGTATATGAAATTATCCGTTTAGTCATATGAATGCTATACTTCAATTGTGCCTAATTTCATTGCTCAAAACTTACTAAGCATTAAATGCTTATTCCGTTTCTTTGATTCTCTGTTTTATAGATTTTGGTTCGTCACCATCGGACTCGGGATTGTCAAAGTCAAGTCGTCCACACTATCAAAGCCCTTTTGGTACTCTTTTAGTTGAACTCTGCTAATGGCATGTATAGGACTGCCCTTGTGTTATTAGTCAAGTACTTTGGTGTTGTATATATTTGGATAGCCATGCGAAAAATGGCTTATATATTTTGAGCATAGTGTTATAATCATTTTGTATGTATATGGTTATTGAGAGGTGTGGATATGCTTGGAAATGATTGGCCATTGGAATGGTTAATCATGATCATATTTTGTGCTATATATGCTAAAGGGCTAGTTGAATCATGGAAACTATGAAATAGGTAAAGTCTACCTTAAAGGCAGATGCTGACAGCAGCAGTGATGTAAATTTGAAAAATCACTAAAAATAGTAGGAATGGAATTAAATAGTGAATAAATTATGTAATCTAACCTTGATGAATCTACTTTCATATGGAATAAACGAAATGATCATATGAGTCGTATTTTAAGAGATATTTAAGTTTTCGTGGAACAGGGCCAGAGCAATTTCTGGATCCCCTGATCTGACTTTGGAAATTCACTATAAATTAACCAGAGATAATTAGAGGTCATTCCATATATGTATAGATTCCTTTTTGAGTCTAGTTTCGTTAGAAACAAACGTAATAAGTATTGAATCCCTGTACAGGGAGATATATAAGTCGTAATGCATGAAGGTCAGAGCAGTCGAACCCTGAAACAGGGGAGACTTTAACTAATAAACTGTACTAATTGGCCCGATTAAAAATTCTAGAAAAAAATTTGTAGATGGATATATGAGTCTAGTTTCAGGAAAAATTTACGGAATCAGTTTTCGAGCTTTGGAACTCGAGATATGATTTTTTAAGTTGATAGTGATGCAGTTAGCCAGCTTGTCTAGAAATTTTAAAATGGACTGTGCAAATAAATGAATTAAGTCTGTTAGCACCTCGTGTTAGACTCCGGCAACGGTCTCGGGTACGGGGTGTTACAAGGCCCACGCTGCCCAATTCGTCCTAGCTCATGAATTGCACATGGCCTGCCTCGTTGATCACCAGCCCTGTCCGATTGCACGGCCTACCACACGGGCGGCTGCACGCCTGTGTAGCGTTCACTTTCACGTTTTTTAGCTTTTTGCCAATCTCTATTCCCAGAGTCGTGTTTACACACCTGGTATTGGTTTGAAGGTAGTGCAACCACGAGTACTCTAGCACCTATTATTGATCATTAACACATCAATTAAGTTATTTGCCGATAACTCCAATGAAGTCGCACACGATGACTAAATGCCAAACTTACAGATACATTACCTTGAATGAACAATGGTGATTCCTCACTTCTTCAGCACCGAACGAACCTCCACAATCAATTATTGGTTACCTAAACACAATTTAAGCCTCCATTAGAAAAAGATTCATCAATCTAAAATAGTGTCCACTCTTACCAACCTTACCTAAAACGCACAAAAGCACCGATATAACAAGTCACGGCGATTGAAAATTTGATGACGAGCCCAATACCAAATTGGGCAGCAAGTAAAAGAAAAAGAACAACAAAGAGGGAAAAAATCAACAGAAATTCGACCAAGGGGAACAGAGAAGAAACCAACAATGATTTCCCCTTTTTAGAGAGAAACTGAAAATTTGGAGTGGGGAAGAACAAGAATTCAGCAACAATCATAAAAATGGAAACCAAAAATAATGAGGAAGATTCGGCAGAGGTTTAAAGGGAGAAGAAAAAAAAGCAATTGCGGTGAATAAAATAACAAAAAGAAAAAGATGAATAGGTAGTGATAGAAAGTAGAAAATCGGCAACGAAGGGAGAAGTTTAGGGTAGCAAACAAATTCGGCAATCAAAGTATAGGTAGAGAAGGAAAAACCATCAGGAAAGAAAACTTGGAAGAATGAGGAAGGGTGGTCGAATTGCCACTACCAATTTCGGTTCTATCGCAACTCTTCCTTCCACATTTTTCTCCCCATATCACTCCAACACAATCGCCTCAACCATCAAATTCAAATCTCACCCAAACTCTGTAGAATTTTGGTCAAACACAACTCTTCCATGACCAAGCAGTAAAAATAAATCCCCTTTGAACGCACAAAGATTCGAACCTCAGACCTCCAGCCACTTAACACTCTACTTACACTAGACCAACAGACCTATTCTGACATATTTTACCAGCATTTATTTATAAGCCTACTGATTGGAGATAGGGGTTTATTCAATTGAAAACAAAAATTTTTCCCAAGCGAAGGCTTGAACTTAAGGCCTCTCAGACACTTCCCAGGACACTTAACCACTGAAGCAGACATGTATTTGTGTCACAAACATACGAAAACAAATTATAAAAGAATTTTGGGGCTTTAGAATCAAATAGGAACTTGATCCAAGCAAACTGATCTTATTTTGTGAAACCATATAAGTTTTAAGTGATCCAATTAGTTAATTAACATTATTACATTCAAATCATTCATTAATCAATCTTACATACTATCATAATCATGCATAAGGGCTATTTAACAAAATTTCAAAAAACTGCTCATAGGTTTCGATACTGGCATTAAGGTATTTGATATTTTCCTTGAGTGCTATCAATACTACTTGGAAAACCGATACCAAAGTAGCTTACAATTTTTCAGCCAAAAATCTCAATTATCAAAAATTATTAGTACTTGCTATAAATTATTGATACTTTTGTCCCGAGTATCGATACGTGAGATAAGGTATTGATACCAAATCCATATTCTATTTTCCTGTACATTTTAATTCACAAAGGTATCGATTTTCAAAGCCAACTATCGATACCTTTGCTACTGAAGCTAAAAATACAGCATAGAAGACCAAAATATTCATTCAAAATAGTTCCTAAGCAAAATGCATCAAGTACTTTGTTTATTTGATCATGCTATGGCTAAGGCTATCAGTACAAAGTGTCCAATCATCTAAGCAAGAATAGTTATGCCAACATCAATGTTTAAAAATTCTAACATAAAAATAACATGAAATTCTTATAAGCTAAATCAAATTGTTTAAAAATCAATAACCCAAAATAGTTCTACCGTATTGCCTATTTCCCTAAAACAAATATATATAATAGAGCACCTACGATAAATAACCAGTCTTCCTTAAATCACTCCCTCGTTAACCACACCGTCCACACCGTGACATCACTAATCTGCATATGTTGAAATGAATGGGTGAGCTTCAACAAGCTCAGTGAATGCAGAGAATTTCCACAACGTAAACATAACATCATGCAACACAACCAATCATTTACCCACAAGTACCTTATTCTTAAGTCTAACATCATGTAGTATTAAATCATGCATCATCTAATAGTTCATTCTCATAATGCATACATACTCATTCAAGTATAGAACATATTCCACACAATTACATAAAATATGAAAAGATGACACTTGGATTATTAAACATATAGTGAGCTCTATCATCACACATCGGATACACAGATCTCCACTACACCACACAGACTCATAGAGTCAAACATGTCCCAAAAGTGAAGCATATAGTTAACACACTTCTTATTTCCCCTTACATGTCTCATTGAATATAGCTTAGCTCTCATTCCTTTATCCCCCAAACATGTCCCAAGGCCTTAACGCCCAAAACCATTATACATATAAGTGAATACTCACAATCCTATAGCATACCAACTATATCTAATTATTCCAATATCAAAAGGCCAAAATATTTGAAAAAACACATATTATTTACCGATTATCCATGCACTATTGTTGCATATTAGCATCTTTTGCAAAACACTAGCATAGTCATATAACATATATATTACACATTTATTTCATGTATATAATTACACTTTACACAACAATCACCACACTCGCTTATCACATTTCATGCACAATACATAACCAATAGATAATTATATATTTAAGTTCGAAATTTAGAGTAGGGGTTTAGACTACATCTAAATTCCCAAATAACACAACTCGTGTTTACGAGTAGCAATTCCATACACTCACAACATTATGCTTTTGTCGAAAAGCCAAAAGCTCAATTAACTCTTCCCTAGCTCGTAGCAAGCTCTAAGGAATTCGAGGCTTTACACACAAAAATCACATAATAACCACAGCCAAATAACAACAAAAAATTCATTCAAATCAACTAAAACACAAGCTTAAGCTAAGTTCCCATGTACTTAAACTATTATCATAGCAAACTTTAAATTCTAACATCCCGGTCTATACTCAATCTTTTTGCTTAAAATCAATTCTATTCATCTAATTAATCCTCTACACCTAATTTGCAACCTTCAAACTACACAAATCTATTCAATTCATGGTTTCGACATTTTTCGACATTTTTTAAGCAATTTTCACAAAATTTATTAAAACATGAGAAATCATTAACAAAACTTCAAACTAAGTTTAAAAACCTTCTAATCTTGTTGAAACAAGTTGAACAACACTTTGAAACCACGTTTTTATGCAAAATCCTAAAATTTGCCATTGATGGTTCGATTTTTGGCTTTTATTTAAAACATGCGACTTGAGGGCTAATAATTCAGTTTTAAGGACTAGAAATCATGAGAAACTCATAGGAATTCAAAACGTTACCTTTGATAGAAGATTAGACGAGCTTTGACGCAATTTCAAAAAACCCATGTTAGGAGAAGACGATAAAATTTATGAAATTTTGGGTGTTTTTCTTGAATATTTATGATGGTAAATGACTTAGGAATGATAGGAAATCAAGGTATTATGGTTGGGGAATCAAAAATCAGTTTAAAACACAAGGGGAATGGCAAGGGCGGCACAAGCTTGAAAGGAGATCGAATAATCATGAAAACTATAGGTGGGGTGACTTTTAAGTTCAATTTTGAAATAACGAGATTTGTGAATATATGTCATCGTGTAACTAAAACTAAATTAGGGCATTAAATATAATACCTTGAACCTGATCCGTTATGTCGGATAGGATCTTGGGTATTACCAAACAAATACATACAAAAATTTAATCTACTTAAACAAGTTACAATTAATTACACCATATTAGTTATAGATTTCAAATTAAATTACCTAAGTATATACAACAATAAAATACAAATACTATACATGGTAATTAAATTATAACGATATCTAAATTGAAATCCTAATCTATTTCAGATACCTCAAAGTATGGATGTGACAGCCCTAAATTGACCCTAGTCGGGAAGTGGTTTCGGGGCCACAAAACCGAGTCATAAAAATAATTAACCTTCATATTTGATGCTTATTATATGTATATATGCATGTGTGAAAATTTCATATTTGAATTTTGTTAATTGTAAGTGAATTTTATTAAATAGGACTTATGTGAGAAAATTTAGAAATGTGCTAGGCAAATGTAAAGTGGCCTATTAATGCATGTTATAAAAATGATGGGTTTGCATGTCAAATTACCCACAATTTTAGCTAGTGGCCAGCCATGATGGGGTATATACATAAAATATGTATTAATTATTAGTTAGTAGTTTTATATTTTATAACATAAATAAAATAAAAATAATAATAAAGTGATGAAAATAAGGAAAGGAAGGGTGATGAAAAAAAAAGTTGTATTCTTTGGTTCTTCTTGGCCGAAATGAAAAGAGGAAGAAGGGAGGAAAGCATTCGGTCATCTTAGGTTGATAGTAAGGTAAGGTGTTTATATTAGTTCTTGAAATTTTAGTTGATCTTGAGTGAGATATCAAGTTATTTTTGTAACCCATGTTGAAATTTTGATTTTGGAATGAGTAAGGTTTTCGACTATGGTAGTTAATAATGGTGAGTTTTGTTGTTTCATGTTAAAGTTAGGTGAATGATGATAGATGAGTGTTTGAACTATAAAAAGAATCATAGGTGAGCATTAGATACTAAGGGAAAAGAATCGGCTACCTTGTTATGAACTAGGGCCGAATGTGAGTTTGGTTGTGTTTGAATATTTCATGCTTGGTAGAATGGTGGATGAAAGTGCCGAATGTGGTCTTTGGTTTGGGCATAAGGAATAATAGTATGCATAGGTTTCGGCTTTGGTAGTACCTATGTAATTATAATTAGTTCATTTTGATGGTTTGGCATGGGGTGATAAGTAAAAGTTTGAAGGTAGCTTAAGTTAATTGATAGTCACTAATGATTTCGAATTGAAGCTTTGTTAAGTTGTGAAGTGAGTGGCCGAGAGAGCTATAGACTATTGCCGGATGTATGTTGGGTTAATAGAGTCTCCAAATTGATTATATGTGTGTATGCTATTAGAAATTCAAGGAATTCTCGGCAAAAATATGGTTAGGGGTTAAGTCATGGGAACTTGGGGGTATTCATATGTGGACCTTAAGATTTTGTACACTATGACTATGTGAGTTAGGTGTTAAATAACTTAATCATGTGTATGCATGACCTAGTATAATCGGCCACATGAGTAAAGAAATGGGTTAATTGATATGTGGTAAATGTTAAGTGTTAAACGAAATGGAAATGATATCATATTGGAATATGTATACTCGACCACATGAATGCATACATAGATTGGTGTTGCATGTATTCAGCTATAGGTAAGCATATTGATGATTCTATCTTGACTTAGATAATTGGCTAAAGGAGAATATTAGCTAATATGTTGAATTTGATTCATGATTTCATGCATATGACTCTAATGTCTAATATATATATGGACTAAGTACCTTGAATTTCTCTCGATGTTCAAGATGATTAAATCAATTTATTTGTTAAATTAAGCTCAAGAGCAAAGGGGAACTAAATCCGATAAAGGGAAGGAAAAAGTAATTGAATAGCTGTTGAAGTCGTTTGACAGCATCCGAGGTAAGTTTTTGAGTAATGGAACTTAGATTATGATTCGATTAGATCATGTTATATAGCGAATCAAAACCATGCTCTTTGTATGTGGCTATTGAGCCGAAAATGGTAATGGTAGATAGGTGCCTTGTGTCTGAGTTCTAGCAACAAAAACGAAATAAAAATGTGTTATGATTCGTGGACATGTGTGCATGATTATTCGAATGATAACCGGACTAAGATTCGAAGGCATTCGTGCGAGTTGCTATATCCGGGCTATGTCCCGAAGGCATTTGTGCGAGTTGCTATATCCGGGCTAAGACCCGAAGGCATTTGTGCGAGTTGTTATATCCGGCTAAATCCCGAAGATGCTTGGGTTTGGTAGTGAGGGATTTTTCTGTAATAATTTCAATTAATACGCTTATAAATCCAAACGATAAGGTATGTCTTGTATATGCGTCGGAAAATTCGATTCATTTTAAATAGTATTCGTTCAATTGATTAACGAACTTTCAGCCTTTAGTTAGGTTTGATACCTTGTGTATGAATATATTGATTGAAGCGTGAAGTAAGTATGATTATGCGAATGTGCATATATGAAGTTATTCATTTAGCCATATGAATGTTATACCTTAGCCGAACTAATTTCATTATTCAAAACTTACTAAGCATTAAATGCTTATTCCGTTTCTTTGATTCTCTGTTTTATAGATTTTGGTTCGTCAGCTATCGGACTTGGGATTGTCGAAGTCGAAGTCGTCCACACTATCAAAGCCCTTTTGGTACTCTTTTAGTTGAACTCTGAAAATGACATGTATAGGACCGCTCTTTTGTTGTTGGTCATGTACCTTTTGGTATTGTATAAATTTGGATAGCCATACAAAAATGGCTAATATATCTTGAGCATAGCATTATAATCATTTTGTATATTGTTCTGTGACAGCCCTAATGTGACCCTAGTCGGGAAGTGGTTTCAGGGCCACAAAACTGAGTCACCAAATTATTTAAATATGATATTTATTGTCTAAAATATGTGAATATGAATGTGTGAAAGTTTTAAGCTTCAATTTTGTTAATTGCATGTGAATTTAGTTAATAGGACTTATGCGTGATACTTTTGAATTGTGATAGGGTAATCTATAAAGAGCTATTAGTGCATGTAATCAAAAGGGGGGGACTTGCATGTCAAATTTCCCCCCTAATTAGTAGTGGCCGGCCATGAGCATGGGTGGACAAAATGTTATGGCTAAAAACATGTCATAAACATGTTGGGTTAATACATTATGTAAGGAATAATAAAATAAAGAGCATGGGCAATAAAATATTAGTGTTAGTAGGATGAGAAACAAAAAAAAAGAAGAAAGAATGTGTGTGATTGTTCCCCCCCATTGCCGTGAATTGAAGAAAGAAAACAAAAAAAAAAGTGTTCATTCTTGAACATCTTTGGCCGAATAGAGGAAAGGAAGGAAGGGGAAGAGCTTGAGAAAATCGACTATGGTGGTTTGCTAGACTAAGGTATGTTTGATGTTGTCCTTGAGATTCATGCATGTTTTTAGTTGTTAGTTTGAGTTCTACCTAGCCCATGGTTTAAATCTTTGCTATAAGATGGAGATGATATTCGGCCATGGGTGTTGTCTTCTTGGTTGATGTTTGATGTTGTGGTGATAAGGGATGAAGATGAGTTAAGTTTCGGCTAAGGTGGATTTGTGTTGATGTCATTTGCATGCTAAGTGTGAAGCTTTGTAATGATACATGTGATGGTGATTGATGACTCTTGGATTTTCTTTTTGGCATTTTTGAGTTAGACATTTAGTTCTTTGTGTAACCCATGACCAAAATTGAATGGTATGGTGTCTTGATGCATTCGGCCATGGTAGAAAATAGATGTGAAATGGTAGTAAGGTGAAGTGCAAAATGTTAGTATTTGATTACTAGTGTATATATGCGTATTAGCTGAGTTTCGAACTTGAAACAAGATGATATATAATCAATACAAGTAACCATACTTGTAGGAAGTATTAAGCATATAATCGGCCTTAACGTGGACATGCATATTCGGCCATAGGAAGAAGATTGGTGGTGCATGTATTCGGTTAGAGGCAAGCATATTGATGCTTTTATCTTGGCTTAGACAATCGGCTAAAAGAGAGTGTGGGCCAATATGTTGAGTTGATTCATGATTTCATATGTATATGACTTTAATGTCTAATGTATATATATATATATGGGCTAAGTACCTTGAGTTCCTCTTTTGATGCTCAAATGATTAAATCAATTTATTTGTTAAATTAAGCTCAAGAGCAAAGGGGAACTAAATCCGATAAAGGGAAGGAAAAAGTGGTCGAATAGCCATCGAAATCGTTTGACAACATCCGAGGTAAGTTTTCGGGCAATGAGACTTAGTTTATGATTTGATTAAGTCATGATGTTTGGGCATAACAAATATACGGTGATATGATGATTCTACTTGAATTATATGATGAGTAAATTAGTCTATACGCATCACGGGTAGCCGTATGTGCATAGAGATCGTGTCATAAAGCAAACTAAACCATGCTGTTTGTATGTGGCTAGTGAGCCGAAAATGGGAGTGCTTAATATGTGACTTGTGTTTGAACTCTAATTATGAAAATGAGATATAAATGTGTCACGATTTATTGATATGTGCATTATTATTTGGAAGATAACCGGGCTAAGTCCCGAAGGCATTTGTGCGAGTTATTACATTCGGGCTAAGTCCCGAAGGCATTTGTGCGAGTTATTATATCCGGGCTAAGTCCCGAAGGCATTTGTGCGAGCTACTATATCCGGGCTAAGTCCCGAAGGCATTGGTGCGAGTTACTATATCCGGGATATGTCCCGAAGGCATTGAGCGAGTAGCTATATCCGGTTAAATCCCGAAGGTACTTGGCTTGGGAATGAGCAACCTTGCTGTAATAGTTTAAATTAATATGCTCGTAAAATCCCTGCAATGAGGTATGTCTTGTATATGTATTGATTTAGTTGATCCCTTACAATTAGTATTCGCCGATTCGATAAATGAGCTACTAGGCCTTTGGCTAAGTTGATCTTTTGTGTATGAATATAAGGGTTGGTAATGTGAAGTAAGTATGATATTGAGAATTTGTGCATATGAAATTATCCGTTTAGCCATATGAATACTACACTTTAGTTGTGTCTAATTTCATGGCTCAAAACTTACTAAGCATTAAATGCTTACTCGTTTCTTTGAATCTCTTTTATAGATTTTGGTTAAATCACCATCGGACTCGGGATTGTCGAAGTCGAAGTCGTCCACACTATCAAAGCCCTTTTGGTACACTTTTGGTTGAACTTTGAAATGGCATGTATAGGACTACCCTTTTTGATGTTGGTCATGTACCTTTCGGTATTGTACAAATTTGGATAGCCATGCGAAAATGGCTTATATATTTTTTTGAGCATAATGTTATAAATCATTTTGTATGTATATGGTTATTGAGAGGTGTGGATGTGCTTGGCAATGATTGGCCATTGGGATGGTTAATCACGATCATACTTTGTGCTATATATGCTAAAAGGGTTAGTTGAATCATGGAAACTATGTACTAGGTAAAGTCTACCTTAAAGGCAGATGCTGACAGCAGCAGTGGTGTGAATTTGAAAAATCACTAAAAATATTAGGAATGGAATTAAATATTGAATAAATTATTTAATTAAACCTTGATGAATCTACTTTCAAATGGAAGAAACGAAACGATCATATGAGTTGTATGTTAAGAGATATTTAGGTTTTCGGAAAATAGGGCTAGAATGGTTTCTGGATTCCCTGTTCCGACTTTGGAAATTCATTATAAATTAACCAGAGACACTTAGAAGTCATGCCATATATGTATAGATTCCTTTTTGAGTCTAGTTTTATAGAAACAAATGGCATCAGTATTGAAGCCCTGTACAGGGAGATATCCAAGTTGTAATGCATGAAGGTCAGTGTAGTCAAACCCTAAAATAGGGGAGATTTTAACTAATAAAATGTACTAATTGGCTTGACAAAAAATTCTATAAAAACATTTTTAGATGGATATATGAGTCTAGTTTCAGGAAAAATTTACGGAACTGGTTTTTGAGTTTTGGAACTCGAGATATGATTTTTAAGGTGACAGTGACGCAGTTAGCCAGCTCGTCTAGAAATTTAAAATGGACTGTGCAAATAAGTGAGTTAAGTCCGCAAACCCCTCGTGTCTGACTCTGACAACGGTCTCGGGTACGGGGTGTTACAATTTTATTGGTATCAGAGCTACGGTTTAGTCAATTCTAGGACTACCGTAATACGTTTGGGTCTAGCTATACATGCCATTATGTGATTATTTGATAGTGTGGTGATTTCTGACATTGCAAATGTGTTTATTTATAGTAATGGATCCCGATCCCAACCGAGCGGTAGCTGATGATCTTGAGAGTGTAGCGCCTGCTCTCGCACAAGGGACAGTGCCGGCGGACTCTCAACCTAATGCTAGTAATCCGAATTATGAAGCTAGACAAGCTTTCTATAGCGTGATGAATGATTGGTTCAACCAATACATTCAAACTAATACGGCTGTTCCACAACCTCCATTCCCGACAAATACCACCTCGCACCTACAATACCTCCGTGGCGACCAAATAAGGTCAAATAAGCCCCAGTTGATGAAATCGAAAACACGGGCTACTAAATTTAAAGCTACGGACGGCGATGATGCCGAGCAAGCGGAATTTTGGTTGGACAACACTATCCGCGTACTCGATGAGCTATCTTGCACACCCGATGAGTGCCTAAAGTGTACTATCTCCTTGCTACGTGATTACGCCTACTATTGGTGGAATATGTTGACTTCTGTTGTGCCTAGAGAGCAAGTAACTTGGGAGTTTTTCCAAACCGAGTTTGGAAAAAGTATATCGATCGAGATTTATGGATCAAAAGCGGAAGGAATTTCTTGAACTTAAACAAGGTTCCATGTCGATTCTGACTATGAGCGAAAGTTTGTAAGGCTTAGCCGAGACGCACAAGAATGCATTTCCTCGGAAGCGTAATGTGTAAACGTTTGAGGATGGATTGAATGATGATATAAAGTCGTATGTTGGCATATTGGAAATCCGAGAATTTGTGGTACTTGTCGAGCGAGCTTGCAAAGCCGAGGAGCTCGATATGGAGAAAAGAAAAGCTGATATGGGAGCAAAGGAGTTTCAGTAAGAGGTCTTGGGAGGCCCTTTCAACGATCATCGAAGAAATTTAGAGATGACTTAGGCGGACTAGGGACACTTCGGGTTTTCTAGACGAGATCGCGATCGACACCACAGAGCACACGCGTCACTTGATCGCCGGTGTTGGAAATGATCGTCGAGACGAGCGAAGTGCGGTGTTGTGGTAAATGGCATTCGGGAGTTGTAGATTTCATGACCGCTCTGTTACAAGTGCGGATCGCTTGATCACTTCATTAAAGATTGCCCGAGGTTGTCTGAACAGAATGTAAATTAGAGTGGGAAGCCTGGTGCTACTCTTTCGGGGTAGACCATCTAGGAATACGGGCAATGCTAGTGGCGGTCGAGAGGATCTAGAGATGCTACAACCAGATCTCGAGGCTCGCGCTCTGCTAGGGCTTATGCTATCTGCAGCAGCGAGGATGCTTCCTCGCCGGATGTTATTACCGGTACTTTTACTCTCTTTGATACTAATGTGATTGCTTTGATTGACCACGGTTCTACTCATTCTTATATATGTGAAACCTTAGCATCCATAAGACTCTACTGTTGAGTCTCTTGAGTTTATAATCGGTGTCAAATCCTTTGGGTCGTTACGTGCTTGTCGACAAAGTATGCAAGAAATGTCCCCTAGTAATCCGAGGTTCCTATTTTCAGGCTGATTTGATGCTTTTATCGTTTGACGAATTTGATGTTATCCTCGGTATGGATTAGTTGACCGTACATGATGCAATTGTAAATTGCAAAAGAAAAACAATCGATTTGAGGTGTGTAAACAACGAGATAATCCGAGTCGAGTCTACTGACTTGAATAGGTTGCCAGCTGTAATATCGTCGATGTTGGCTCAGAAATATGTAAGAAAGGGGTGTGAAGCATACCTTGCGTATGTACTTGATGGCAAAGAGTTAGAAAAGAAGCCCGAATCTGTGCGATGGTTTGTGAGTACCGGATGTTTTTCTGAAGAATTACGGGTTTACCACTGTTCGGAGGTAGAGTTGATATTGAGCTTGTACACAGGACTACGCCGATTTCGATAGCTCCGTGTCGTATGGCACCAACCGAGTTAAAAGAGTTGAAAGCTCGGTTGCAAGAGTTGACGGATAGGGTTTCGCTCGACCAAGTTTCTCACCTTGGGGTACACCAAGATTGTTTGTGAAAAGAAGGATGGAACCATGAGGTTGTGCATCGACTATCGTCGGTGAATAAAGTGACAATAAAGAATAAATATCCATTACCGCGTATTGATGATTTGTTTGATCAACTAAAGGAGCCTCGGTGTTTTCAAAGATAGATTTGAGATCGGGTTATTACGATTCTGAATTCGAGATTCGGATATACCCAAAACTACTTTCGAGCGAGATACGGTACTCTGAATTCTTAGTGAGGCCGTTTGGGCTCACTAATGCCCCTACGGTATTTATGGATTTGATGAATCGGATCTTTAGACCGTATTTGGATCGGTTTGTAGTTGTGTTTATCGATGATATTTTGGTCTATTTGAGAAATGAAACCGATCATCTTTGAACACACAGGATTAGTGTTGCAAATTTTACGGGATAAGCGGTTATATGCTAAGTTCAATGAAGTGTGAGTTACGGTTAAGAGAGGTTAGCTTCTTGGGCCATGTGGTATCCGCGATCGGTATTCGAGTTGACCCAAACAAGATTTCGCCATACTTAATCTGAAACTTTAGAAATATTCTTGAGGTTCGAGCTTTTTGGGACTTGCTTAGGTTACTACGACGGTTTGTAAAAGGTTTCTCGATGATAGCCACACCCATGACGAAGCTACTTCAAAAGATGTAAAGTTGAATGGACGGAAAAATGTCGAAAAAGTTTTGATCAATGAAAACTTATTTGACTTGAAGCTCAATTTTAGTGCAGCCGAATCGGGCAAAAGTTTGTCATCTATAGTGACGCCTCCCTACTTGGGTTAGGTTGCGTATTGATGCAAGAAGGTCGAGTTGTGGCCTATGCGTCGAGACAATTAGAGCCACATGAGAAAAATTATCCGACCCATGATCTCGAACTAGCTGCCATCGTATTTGCTTTGAAAATATGGCGACATTATTTATTTGGCGAGAAGTGCCATGTGTATTCGGATCACAAAAGTCTCAAATATTTGATGTCTCAAAGAGACTTAAATCTGCGACAAAGAGTTGGCTCGAGTTGTTGAAAGATTATGAGTTTGTCATTGACTATTACCCGGGAAAGGCTAATGTGGTTGCGGATGCCTTAAGTCGTAAATCACTGTTTGCTTTACGAGCGATGAATGTACACTTGTCTGTTCTATCCGACAATGTGTTAGTGGCGGAATTAAAGGCCAAACCATTGTTGATTCATCAAATTCGTGAAGCTCAGAAAGTCGATGATGAATTGGTTGCAAAACAGGCTGAATGTGTTCCGAATATGGAATCAGAGTTTCAAATTGATGATAACGATTGTTTGAGTTTCAGAAGTCGGTTATGTGTTCCAAGAAATTCAGAACTCATTTCAATGATTCTGAACGAAGCTCATTGTAGCCGAATGTCAATTCACCCGGGGAGTACAAAAATGTACAACGATCTGAGACATCAGTTTTGGTGGCATGGTATGAAACGAGACATTTCCGATTTTGTCTCGAAGTGCTTAGTATGTCAGCAAGTGATGGCGGAACATCAAGTGCCTACCGGTTTACTTCAACCGATCATGATACCTGAATGGAAATGGGATCGAGTCACGATGGATTTTGTGTCTGGGTTGCCATTGTCGACAAGTAAGAAAGATGCGATTTGGGTTGTTGTCGATAGACTGACTAAGTCGGCTCATTTTATCCCCGTACGTACGGATTTTTCATTGGATAAACTAGTTGAATTGTATGTTTCTCAGATTGTGAGATTACACGGGGTACCGATTTCTATTGTGTCGGATAGAGATCCGAGATTCACCTCTTGATTTTGGAAGAAATTGCAAGAAGCTTTGGGTACCAAGCTGCATTTTAGCACCGCTTTTCATCCACAAACCGATGGTCAATCCTAGCGGATAATTCAGATACTTGAGGATATGTTGAGATGTTGCATCCTCGAGTTCGATGGTTCATGGGAACGGTATCTACCTTTGATTGAGTTCGCTTACAACAATAGTTTTCATCAAGCATTAAGATGGCGCCTTACGAGGCTTTGTACGATCGAAAATGCCGTACACCATTGTTTTGGACCGAGCTCGGTGAAAGTAAAATTTTGAAGTTGATTTGATTAAAGAGGTCGAATGAAAAGTAAAAGTAATCCGTGAAAGTCGAAGGCGACACGGATCGTCGTAAATCGTATGCGGATTTAAAACGAAGAGATATTGAGTATCAGGTGGGAGACAAAGTGTTTCTTAAGGTATCGCCTTGGAAAAAGATACTCAGATTTGGCCGTAAGGGCAAATTGAGTCCGAGATTCATTGGGCCGTATGAGATCTCTGAACGAGTTGGCCCAGTTGCATATAGTTTGCTTTTACCCCCTGAACTCGAAAGGATCCACAACGTTTTTCATGTTTCGATGCTTCGACGTTACAGATCCGATCCTACGCACGTAATAAACCCCTCCGAGGTCGAAATTCAAGCCGATATGAGTTATGAAGAAGAACCGATTCGTATCCTAGCTTGAGAAGTGAAAGAGTTGCGAAAAAAAAAGGGTTCCGTTAGTGAAAGTGTTATGGCTCAAACACGGGATCGAAGAAGCTACTTGGGAAACCGAGAATGCCATGAAAGAACGATACCCAAACCTATTTACTGGTAAGATTTTCGGGGACGAAAATTTCTTAAGTGGGGGATAGTTGTGACAGCCCTAATGTGACCCTAGTTGGGAAGTGGTTTCGGGGCCACAAAACCGAGTCACCAAATTATTTAAATATGATATTTATTGTCTAAAATATGTGAATATGAATGTGTGAAAGTTTTAAGCTTCGATTTCGTTAATTGCATGTGAATTTAGTTAATAGGACTTATGCGTGATACTTTTGAATTGTGATAGGGTAATCTATAAAGAGCTATTAGTGCATGTAATCAAAAGGGAGGAACTTGCATGTCAAATTCCCCCCCTAATTAGTAGTGGCCGGCCATGAGCATGGGTGGACAAAATGTTATGGCTAAAAACATGTCATAAACATGTTGGGTTAATGCATTATGTAAGGAATAATAAAATAAAGAGCATGGGCAATAAAATATTAGTGTTAGTAGGATGAGAAACAAAAAAAAAAAGAAAGAATGTGTGTGATTGTCCCCCCCATTGCCGTGAATTGAAGAAAGAAAACAAAAAAAAAGTGTTCATTCTTGAACATCTTTGGCCGAATAGAGGAAAGGAAGGAAGGGGAAGAGCTTGAGAAAATCGGCTATGGTGGTTTGCTAGACTAAGGTATGTTTGATGTTGTCCTTGAGATTCATGCATGTTTTTAGTTGTTAGTTTGAGTTCTACCTAGCCCATGGTTTAAATCTTTGCTATGAGATGGAGATGATATTCGGCCATGGGTGTTGTCTTCTTGGTTGATGTTTGATGTTGTGGTGATGAGGCATGAAGATGAGTTAAGTTTCGGCTAAGGTGGATTTGTGTTGATGTCATTTGCATGCTAAGTGTGAGGCTTTGTAATGATACATGTGATGGTGATTGATGACTCTTGGATTTTCTTTTTGGCATTTTTGAGTTAGACATTTAGTTCTTTGTGTAACCCATGACCAAAATTGAATGGTATGGTGTCTTGATACATTCGGCCATGGTAGAAAATAGATGTGAAATGGTAGTAAGGTGAAGTGCAAAATGTTAGTATTTGATTACTAGTGTATATATGCGCATTAGCCGAGTTTCGAACTTGAAACAAGATGATATATAATCAATACAAGTAACCATACTTGTAGGAAGTATTAAGCATATAATCGGCCTCAATGTGGACATGCATATTCGGCCATAGGAAGAAGATTGGTGTTGCATGTATTCGGTTAGAGGCAAGCATATTGATGATTTTATCTTGGCTTAGACAATCGGCTAAAAGAGAGTGTGGGCTAATATGTTGAGTTGATTTATGATTTCATATGTATGTGACTTTAATGTCTAATGTATATATATGGGCTAAGTACCTTGAGTTCCTCTTTTGATGCTCAAATGATTAAATCAATTTATTTGTTAAATTAAGCTCAAGAGCAAAGGGGAACTAAATCTGATAAAGGGAAGGAAAAAGTGGTCGAATAGCCATCGAAATCGTTCGACAACATCCGAGGTAAGTTTTCGAGCAATGAGACTTAGTTTATGATTTGATTAAGTCATGATGTTTGGGCATAACAAATATACGGTGATATGATGATTCTACTTGAATTATATGATGAGTAAATTAGTCTATACGCATGACGGGTAGCCATATGTGCATAGAGATCGTGTCATAAAGCAAACTAAACCATGCTGTTTGTATGTGGTGGTGAGCGAAAATGGGAGTGCTTATACGTGACTTGTGTTTGAACTCTAATTATGAAAATGAGATATAAATGTGTCACGATTTATTGATATGTGCATGAATATTCGGATGATAACCGGGCTAAGTCCCAAGGCATTTGTGCGAGTTATTACATCCGGCTAAGTCCGAAGGCATTTGTGCGAGTTATTACATCCGGCTAAGTCCCAAGGCATTTGTACGAGCTACTATATCCGGCTAAGTCCCAAGGCATTGGTGCGAGTTACTAGATCCGGGCTATGTCCCAAGGCATTGAGCGAGTAGCTATATCCGGTTAAATCCAAGGTACTTGGCTTGGGAATGGCGACCTTGCTGAAATAGTTTAAATTAATATGCTCGTAAAATCCCAAAGAATGAGGTATGTCTTGTATATGCATTGATTTAGTTGATCCCTTACAATTAGTATTCGCTCAGTCGATAAATGGGCTACCGGCCTTTGGCTAAGTTGATCTTTTGTGTATGAATATAAGGGTTGGTAATGTGAAGTAAGTATGATATTGAGAATTTGTGCATATGAAATTATCCATTTAGCCATATGAATACTACACTTTAGTTGTGTCTAATTTCATGGCTCAAAACTTACTAAGCATTAAATGCTTACTCGTTTCTTTGAATCTCTTTTTATAGATTTTGGTTCGTCACTATCGACTGGATTGTCGAAGTCAAGTCGCCCACACTATCAAAGCCCTTTTTGGTACACTTTTGGTTGAACTTTGAAATGGCATGTATAGGACTACCCTTTTTGATGTTGGTCATGTACCTTTCGGTATTGTACAAATTTGGATAGCCATGCGAAAATGGCTTATATATATTTTTGAGCATAATGTTATAAATCATTTTGTATGTATATGGTTATTGAGAGGTGTGGATGTGCTTGGAAATGATTGGCCATTGGGATGGTTAATCACGATCATACTTTGTGCTATATATGCTAAAAGGGTTAGTTGAATCATGGAAACTATGTACTAGGTAAAGTCTACCTTAAAGGCAAATACTGACAGCAGCAGTGGTGTGAATTTGAAAAATCACTAAAAATAGTAGGAAAGGAATTAAATATTGAATAAATTATGTAATCAAACCTTGATGAATCTACTCTCACATGGAAGAAACGAAACAATCATATGAGTTGTTTGTTAAGAGATATTTAGGTTTTCACGAAATAGGGCCAGAACGGTTTCTGGATTCCCTGTTCCGACTTTGGAAATTCATTATAAATTAACCAGAGACATTTAGAAGTCATTAAATATATTTATAGATTCCTTTTTGAGTCTAGTTTCTATAGAAACAAACGGCATCAGTATTGAAGCCCTGTACAGGGAGATATCCAGTCGTAATGCATGAAGGTCAGTGTAGTCGAACCCTGAAACAGGGGAGACTTTAACTAATAAACTGTACTAATTGGATCGACCAAAAATTCTAGAAAAAATTTTGTAGATGTATATATGAGTCTAGTTTCAGGAAAAATTTACGGAACTGGTTTTCAAGTTTTGGAACTCAAGATATGATTTTTAAGGTGACAGTGACGCAGTTAGCCAGCTCATCTGGAAATTTAAAATGGACTGTGCAAATAAGTGAGTTAAGTCCGCAAACCCCTTGTGTCTGACTCCGGCAACGGTCTCGGGTACAGGGTGTTACATGTTCGTTGAGTGGTATGGAAATGCTTGGTAACGATTAGCCATTGGAATGGTTAATCACGATCATTTTAGTGCTATGTACGACAAATGGCTAGTTGATCCATGGAAAATCATGAAATAGGTATAGTCTACCTTAAAAAACAGATGCTGACAGCAGCAGTGATGTGAATTTGAAAAATCACTAAAAATAGTAGGAATGAAATTAAATAGAGAATAAATTATGTAATCAAACCTTGATGAGTATATTTTCATATGGAAGAAACGAAACGATCATATGAGCCGTATTCTAAGGGATGTTTAAGTTTTCGTGAAATAGGGCCAGAGCAATTTCTGGATCCCCTGTTTTGACTTTGGAAATTCACTATAAATTAACCAGAGATAATTAGAAGTCATTCCCTATATGTACAGATTCCTTTTCGAGTCTAGTTTCTTTAGAAACAAACGGCATAAGTATTGAAACCCTGTACAGGAAGATATCTAAGTCGTAATGCATGAAGATCAGAGTAGTTAAACCCTATAACAGGGGAGACTTTAACTAATAAACTGTACTAATTGGTCTTACCAAAAATTCTAGAAAACAACTTGTAGATGGATATATGAGTCTAGTTTCAGGGAAAATTTACGGAATCAGTTTTCAAGTTTTGGAACTCGAGATATAATTTTTAAGGTGACAGTGACGCAGTTAGCCAGCTTGTCTGGAAATGGTAAAATGAACTGTATAAATAAGTGAATTAAGTCCGTTAACACCTCGTGTCCGACTGCGGCAACGGTCTCGGGTATGGGGTGTTACAATTTAATTGGAATCATAGCTACGGTTTAGTCGATTCTAGGACTACCGTAATACGTTTGGGTCTAACTATACATGCCATTGTGTGTTTATTTGATAGTGTGGCGATTTCTGACAGTTAAAAATGTGTTTATTTATAGTAATGGATCCCGATCCCAACCGAGCGGTAGCTGATGATCTTGAGAGTGTAGCGCCTGCTCCTGGACAAGGGACAGCACCGGCGGACTCTCAACCTATTGCTAGTAATCAGAACGACGAAGCTAGACAAGCTTTTATAGCGTGATGAATGATTGGTTCAATTAGTATATTCGAACTAATACGGTGTTCCACAACCTCCATTCCCGACTAATACAACCCCAAGACACCTACAATACCTCCGTGGCCCGACCAAATAAGGTCAAATAAGCCCCAGATTGATGAGAATCCAAAACACGGGCTCTTGAATTTAAAGCTACAGACGGTGATGATGCGAGCAAGCTGAATTTTGGTTGGACAACACTATTGGTACTCGATGAACTATCTTGCACACCGATGAATGCCTAAAGTGTACTATCTCCTTGCTACGTGATTACGCCTACTATTGGTGGAATCGTTGATTTCTGTTGCCAGAGAGCAAGTAACTTGGGAGTTTTTCCAAACCGAGTTTGAAAAAAGTATATCGATCAAAGATTCATTGATTAAAAAGCGGAAGGAATTTCTTGAACTTAAACAAGGTTCCATGTCGGTTCTCGATTATGAGCGAAAGTTTGTAAGGCTTAGCCGATGCACGCCGAGAATGCATTTCTTGAAGGTGTGATGTGTAAGCGTTTGAGGATGGATGAATGATGATATAAAGTCGTATGTTGGCATTTTAGAAATCCGAGAATTTGTGGTACTTGTCGAGTGAGCTTGCAAAGCCGAAGAGCTCAGTAAGGAGAAAAGAAAAGCTGATATGGAAGCAAAGGAGTTTCGTAAGAGATCTTCGGGAAAGCCCTTTCAACAGACATCGAAGAAATTTAGAGATGACTTAAGCCGATCTAGAGACACTTCGGGCTTTTCTAGACGAGATCGTGATCGACCCCCTGTGAATGCATGAGTCACTTCGGTCGCCAGTGTTAGAAATGATCGTTGAGACAGAACGGAGTGCTAGTATTGTGGTAAATGGCATTCGGGGAGTTGTAGATTCCATGACCGCTCCTGTTACAAGTGCGGATCAGCTGACCACTTTATTAAAGATTGCCCGAGATTGTCTGAACAGAATGTAAATCAGAGTGGGAAACCGGGTGCTACTATTGCTCGGGTTAGACAATCTAGAAATACGGGCAATGCTAGTGGCGGTCAGAGAGGATCTAGAGATGCTACAACCAGATCTGAGGCTCGTGCTCCTGCTAGAGCTTATGCTATATGCGCACGCGAGGATGCTTCCTCGCCAGATGTTATTACCGGTACTTTTACTCTCTTTGATACTAATGTGATTGCTTTGATTGACCCTGGTTCTACTCATTCTTATATATGTGAAACCTTAGCATCCAATAAGACTTTACCTGTTGAGTCTACTGAGTTCGTAATTCGGGTGTCAAATCCCTTGGGTCGTTATGTGCTTGTCGACAAGGTGTGTAAGAAATGCCCCTTAATAATCCGAGGCTCCTGTTTTCCGGCTGACCTGATGCTTTTACCGTTTGATGAATTTGAAGTTATCCTCGGTATGGATTGGTTGACCGTACATGATGCAATTGTAAATTGCAAAAGAAAAACCATTGATTTGAGGTGTGTAAATAACGAGATAATCCGTGTTGAGTCTACTGACTTGAATGGGTTGCCAGCTATAATATCATCGATGTTGGCTCAGAAATATGTAAGAAAGGGGTGTGAAGTATACCTTGCGTATGTACTTGATGACAAAGACTTAGAAAAAAAACCTGAATCTGTACTGGTGGTTTGTGAATACCCGGATGTTTTTCCCGAAGAATTACTGGGTTTACCACCTGTTAGGGAGGTAGAGTTTGGTATTGAGCTTGTACTTGGGACTACACCGATTTCGATAGCTCCGTATCGTATGGAACCAACCGAGTTAAAAGAGTTGAAAGCTTAGTTGCAAGAGTTGACGGATAGAGGTTTCGCTCGACCAAGTTTCTCACCTTGGGGTGCACCAGTATTGTTTGTGAAAAAGAAGGACGGAACCATGAGGTTGTGCATCGACTATCGTCAGCTGAATAAAGTGACAATAAAGAATAAATATCCGTTACCGCGTATTGATGATTTGTTTGATCAACTAAAGGAGCCTCGGTGTTTTCAAAGATAGATTTGAGATCGGGTTATTATCGATTCTTGAATTCGAGATTCGGATATACCCAAACCGCTTTCGAGAATGAGATACGGTCACTACAAATTCTTAGTGATGCCTTTTGGGCTCACTAATGCCCCATGATATTTATGGATCGATGAATCGGATCTTGAGACCGTATTAGATCGGTTTGTAGTTGTGTTTATCGATGATATTTTGGTCTATTCAAGAAATGAAACCGATCATCTTGAACACACAGGATTAGTGTTGCAAATTTTACGGGATAGCGGTTGTATGCTAAGTTCGATGAAGTGTGAGTTACGGTTGAGAGAGGTTAGCTTCTTGGGACATGTGGTATCTGCATCGGGTATTCGAGTTGATCCGAGCAAAATTTCAGCCATACTTAATTGGAAGCGTCCGAGAAATATTACTGAAGTTCGGAGCTTTTTGGGACTTACCGGTTACTACAGACGCTTTGTAAAGGGTTTCTCGATGATAGCCACACCAATAACAAAACTACTTCAGAAAGATGTTAAGTTTGAATGGACAGAAAAGTGTCGATCAATTGAAAACTCATTTGACTGAAGCTCCAGTACTAGTGCAGCCCGAATCATTTGTCATTTGCAGTGATGCATCCTTACTTGGGTTGGGTTGTGTATTGATGCAAGAAGGTCGAGTTGTAGCTTATGCGTCGAGGCAATTGAAGCCACATGAGAAAAATTATCCAACCCATGATCTCGAATTAGCCGCCATCGTATTCGCTTTGAAAATATGGCGACAATACTTATTTGGTGAGAAGTGCCATGTATATTTGGATCACAAAAGTCTCAAATATATGATGAATCAAAGAGACTTGAATCTGCGACAAAGGCGTTGGCTTGAGTTGTTGAAAGATTATGAGCTTGTCATTGACTATCACCCGGGAAAGGCTAATGTGGTTGCGGATGCCTTAAGTCGTAAATCACTGTTTGCTTTACGAGCGATGAATGTACACTTGTCTGTTCTATCTGACAATGTGTTAGTAGCTGAAATAAAGGCCAAACCATTGTTGATTCATCAAATTCGTGAAGCTTAGAAAGTCGATGATGAATTGGTTGCAAAATGGGCTGAATGTGTTTCGAATATGGAATCAGAGTTTCAAATTGATGATGACGATTGTTTGAGGTTCAAAATTCGTTTGTGTGTTCCAAGAAATTCAAAACTTATTTCGATGATTCTGAACGAAGCTCATTGTAGCCGAGTGTCAATGCACCCGGGGAGTACGAAAATGTACAACGATCTGAGACGTCAATTTTGGTGGCATGGTATGAAACGAGACATTTCCGAATTTGTTTCGAAGTGTTTAATATGTCAATAAGTGAAAGCGGAACATCAAGTGCCTCTGAGTTTACTTGACCGATCATGATACCGAATGGAAATGGATCGAGTCACGATGGATTTTGTATCCGGGTTGCCGGTGTCGGCAAGTAAGAAAGATGCGATTTGGGTTGTTGTTGATAGGTGACTAAGTCGGCTCACTTTATCCCCGTCGCGCACGGATTTTTCATTGGATAAACTAGCTGAATTGTATGTTTCTCAGTTGTGAGATTACACGGGTACCTATTTCTATTGTGTCGGATAGAGATCCGAGATTCACCTCGCGATTTTGGAAGAAATTGCAAGAAGCTTTGGGTACTAAGCTGCATTTTAGCACTGCTTTTCATCCCCAAACCGATGGTCAATCCTAGCGGATAATTCAGATACTCGAGGATATGTTGAGATGTTGCATCGTTGAGTTTAGTGGTTCATGGGAACGGTATTTACCTTTGATTGAATTCGCTTACAATAATAGTTTTCAACCAAGTATTAAGATGGCACCTTACGAGGCTTTGTACGGTCGTAAATGCCGCACACCATTGTTTTGGACGGAGTTCTGTGAAAGTAAAATTTTCAAAGTTGATTTGATTAAAGATGCTGAGCAGAAAGTAAAAATAATTCGTGAAAGTCTAAAGGCAGCATCCGATCGTCAGAAGTCGTACGCGGATTTAAAACGAAGAGATATTGAGTATCAGGTGAGAGACAAAGTGTTTCTTAAGGTTTCACCTTGGAAAAAGATACTTAGATTTGGCTGTAAGGGCAAACTGAGTCCGAGATTCATTGGGCGGTATGAAATCTCCGAACGAGTTGGTCCAGTTGCATATAGGTTGCTTTTACCCCCTGAACTTGAAAGGATTCACAAGGTTTTTCATGTTTCGATGCTTCGACGTTACAGATCTGATCTTTAACACATAATTAGTCCATCAGAGGTTGAAATTCAATTTGACTTGAGTTATGAAGAAGAACCGATTCGTATCCTAGCTCGTGAAGTGAAAGAGTTGCGAAACAAAAGGGTTCCGTTAGTAAAGGTGCTATGGCTCAAACATGGAATTGAAGAAGCTACTTGGGAAACCGAGAACTCTATGAAAGAACGATACCCAAACCTATTTACCGGTAAGATTTTCGGGGACGAAAATTTCTTAAGTGGGGGAGAGTTGTGACAGCCCTAAATTGACCCTAGTCGGGAAGTGGTTTCGGGGCCACAAAACGAGTCATAAAAATAATTAACCGTCATATTTGATGCTTATTATATGTATATATGCATGTGTGAAAATTTCATATTTGAATTTTGTTAATTGTAAGTGAATTTTATTAAATAGGACTTATGTGAGAAAATTTAGAAATGTGCTAGGCAAATGTAAAGTGGCCTATTAATGCATGTTATAAAAATGATGGGTTTGCATGTCAAATTACCCACAATTTTAGCTAGTGGCCGGCCATGATGGGGTATATACATAAAATATGTATTAATTATTAGTTAGTAGTTTTATATTTTATAACATAAATAAAATAAAAATAATAATAAAGTGATGAAAATAAGGAAAGGAAGGGTGATGAAAAAAAAAAGGTGTATTCTTTGGTTCTTCTTGGCCGAAAGGAAAAGAGGAAGAAGGGAGGAAAGCATTCGGTCATCTTAGGTTGATAGTAAGGTAAGGTGTTTATATTAGTTCTTGAAATTTTAGTTGATCTTGAGTGAGGTATCAAGTTATTTTTGTAACCCATGTTGAAATTTTGATTTTGGAATGAGTAAGGTTTTCGACTATGGTAGTTAATAATGGTGAGTTTTGTTGTTTCATGTTAAAGTTAGGTGAATGATGATAGATGAGTGTTTGAACTATAAAAAGAATCATAGGTGAGCATTAGGTACTAAGGGAAAAGAATCGGCTACCTTGTTATGAACTAGGGCCGAATGTGAGTTTGGTTGTGTTTGAATATTACATGCTTGGTAGAATGGTGGATGAAAGTGCCAAATGTGGTCTTTGGTTTGGGCATAAGGAATAATAGTATGCATAGGTTTCGGCTTTGGTAGTACCTATGTAATTATAATTAGTTCATTTTGATGGTTTGGCATGGGGTGATAAGTAAAAGTTTGAAGGTAGCTTAAGTTAATTGATACTCACTAATGATTTCGAATTGAACCTTGGTTAAGTTGTGAAATGAGTGGCCGAGAGAGCTATAGACTATTGCCGGATGTCTGTTGGGTTAATAGAGTCTCCAAATTGATTATATGTGTGTATGCTATTAGAAATTCAAGGAATTCTCGGCAAAAATATGGTTAGGGGTTAATTCATGGGAACTTGGGGGTATTCATATGTGGACCTTAAGATTTTGTACACTATGACTATGTGAGTTAGGTGTTAAATAACTTAATCATGTGTATGCATGACCTAGTATAATCGGCCACATGAGTAAAGAAATGGGTTAATTGATATGTGGTAAATGTTAAGTGTTAAACGAAATGGAAATGATATCATATTGGAATATGTATACTCGACCACATGAATGCATACATAGATTGGTGTTGCATGTATTCGGCTATAGGTAAGCATATTGATGATTCTATCTTGACTTAGATAATCGGCTAAAGGAGAATATTAGCTAATATGTTGAATTTGATTCATGATTTCATGCATTTGACTCTAATGTCTAATATATATATGGACTAAGTACCTTGAATTTCTCTCGATGTTCAAGATGATTAAATCAATTTATTTGTTAAATTAAGCTCAAGAGCAAAGGGGAACTAAATCCAATAAAGGGAAGGAAAAAGTAATTGAATAGCCGTTGAAGTCGTTCGACAGCATCTGAGGTAAGTTTTCGAGTAATGGAACTTAGATTATGATTCTATTAGATCATGTTATATAGCGAATCAAAACCATGCTCTTTGTATGTGGCTATTGAGCCGAAAATGGTAATGGTAGATAGGTGCCTTGTGTCTGAGTTCTAGCAACGAAAACGAAATAAAAATGTGTTATGATTTGTGGACATGTGTGCATGATTATTTGGATGATAACCGGACTAAGATTCGAAGGCATTCGTGCGAGTTGCTATATCCGGGCTATGTCCCGAAGGCATTTATGCTAGTGATTATATCCGGGCTAAGACCCGAAGGCATTTGTGCGAGTTGCTATATCCAGGCTAAGACCCGAAGGCATTTGTGCTAGTTGTTATATCCGGCTAAATCCCGAAGATGCTTGGGTTTGGAAGTGAGCGATTTTGCTGTAATAATTTCAATTAATACGCTCATAAATCCAAACGATAAGGTATGTCTCGTATATTCATCGGAAAAGTCGATTCGTTTTAAATAGTATTCGTTCAATTGATTAACGAACTTTCGGCCTTTAGTTAGGTTTGATACCTTGTGTATGAATATATTGATTGAAGCGTGAAGTAAGTATGATTATGAGAATGTGCATATATGAAGTTATTCATTTAGCCATATGAATGTTATACCTTAGCCGAACTAATTTCATTATTCAAAACTTACTAAGCATTAAATGCTTATTCCATTTCTTTGATTCTGTGTTTTATAGATTTTGGTTCGTCAGCTATCGGACTCGGGATTGTCGAAGTTGAATTCATCCACACTATCAAAGCCCTTTTGGTACTCTTTTAGTTGAACTCTGAAAATGGCATGTATAGGACTGCCCTTTTGTTGTTGGTCATGTACCTTTTGGTATTGTATAAATTTGGATAGCCATGCAAAAATGGCTTATATATCTTGAGCATAGCATTATAATCATTTTGTATATTGTTCGTTGAGTAGTATGGAAATGCTTGGTAACGATTAGCCATTGGAATGGTTAATCACGATCATTTTAGTGCTATGTACGACAAATGGCTTGTTGATCCATGGAAAATCATGAAATAGGTATAGTCTACCTTAAAAAACAGGTGCTGACAGCAGCAGTGATGTGAATTTGAAAAATCACTAAAAAAAGTAGGAATGAAATAAAATAGCGAATAAATTATGTAATCAAACCTTGATGAGTCTATTTTCATATGGAAGAAACGAAACAATCATATGAGCCGTATTTTAAGGGATGTTTAAGTTTTCATGAAACAGGGCCAGAGCAATTTCTGGATCCCCTGTTCTGACTTTGGAAATTCACTATAAATTAACCAGATATAATTAGAAGTCATTCCCTATATTTACAAATTCCTTTTCGAGTCTAGTTTCTTTAGAAACAAACGGCATAAGTATTGAAGCCCTGTACAGGAAGATATCTAAGTCGTAATGCATGAAGATCAGAGTAGTCAAACCCTGTAACAGGGGAGACTTTAACTAATAAAATGTACTAATTGGCCTAACAAAAAATTCTAAAAAAAAAATTTGTAGATGGATATATGAGTCTAGTTTCAGGGAAAATTTACAGAATCAGTTTTCGAGTTTTGCAACTCGAGATATGATTTTTAAGGTGACAGTGATGCAGTTAGCCAACTTGTCTGGAAATGGTAAAATGAACTGTATAAATAAGTGAATTAAGTCCGTTAACACCTCGTGTCCGACTACGGCAACGGTCTCGGGTACGGGGTGTTACAATGGATTTCTATGTAACAATTCAGATTTTGAACTTACCACTAGATATGCCACTTCTTGATGTAGTCTTGACATCGTCCCTTCTGGCGCAGTTCCACATCAACTCACCTGTAACATAGTGTACACAGATAACTTCACAAAAACTTAGTGAGGAAAACATCATTGCCTGAGTCATATTTGCATATTGCAACTGATAATTTATTCAAATGATTACATCGTTCTTAACCTTCAACTTTGTCTCTTGCAAGTGATTCCTCAAGTTCTATCCATTTATACAAATTAGTTACTATACCTCACTTTGAAACTATTTCTTTCTCACTCAATGTCTTCGATATATCACTAACATCCTTCAACTCTGAGCCAGCACCTCATAATGATTCAAGAAGTAACACATACACAGATGACATATACTTCCTTCGAACATACCAAGTTCACACATCCTTATTCAACATATATTTTCAATATTAACCCATTACTTCTCTATATCTCTTCAATTTGTTATTTTCGATCATGTTTTGGTCTTATGAAACACTTTACCATATAATCCATAGATATATTTCGTCCTTATTGATTTCATTGATTACATTTAGGAGCCATACAGAACTTGCCACAAGGGAAATTTATTAGAATACACCACGAAGGCCTTATCGTGGTACGCCACAAAGAACATTATTCAAAGCTCTTCATTGAGAGTCATATTAAGACACGTTACAAGGGCATTCCATCTGGAGTACACTATAAAGGCTATTCTTGCAGGATTTGCCACTAAGGCTATCCCTTCATAATTCGCCACTAATGCTATTCTCTCAGAGTTCGCCACAAAGGCTATTCTTTCAGAATTTGCCATAAGGGCTATTCTTTCCTGACACATTTACGGTATGGATTTTCCTAAACTCACGTTATGTGAATTTTGCCTATCATTGTCTTGGGATACGTGGAAAACCCCATTAGGAAATCATTATTCTTTGGTTCCTTCCAGAAGGTGTCATTGTCATGGCTTAATATACATGTAAGGTTACCAGTCCAAGCTAAACTTCTAAAACAAAAGAAGATTACCAGTCTAGACTAAATCTGTGTGACATGTGTCTTCGAGACTGCAACAAATGCTGGAGCTCAGTTTCAAAACATATTTACTTGCAGACACTTTATACATTGAAACAAACTAAGCCAACTCTTCTTAATCCATAACAACCAACCAATATAACACATATTTCACAACAAACAAACATTCAGGCACAACCATGCTTCGCCTTACATTACTCATGCATCATTCAACACATGCTTGAATTCATCAAACTTTGTATTAGATTTACACATTATTCTCAACAATATTCACTCAATAATAGATATCCTTTAGAAATCACTTACCTTACCTACTATACCTTTCATGATCTCGGCTTCGCCTTTCGATTTGTTCCATAGACATCAAGGTATAAACAATGCCATATAAGAGCCAATTTAGAGATTCACCTGACAATCGTGGATAGCAGCTTGAACTTTCGATCCAACATCTAACAAGGAATTGTAGCAACTACTGCTTATAAAACATAGGAACACTATTAAAACTCATTCGTATAACCTTTACCATCATATCAAGCCCAGATAACCCTCATACAAAGCTTTACTTCTTCATTTTACTATTCATGCATTCTTACAGATTTAATCTTTAATAACTTTAACATGTAGAGTTATAAAACTTACCTTGTTATGGAGTAATCATTGATAAAATCTAGAACTTTAACTTTAGCTAATTGAGAAAGAAATGACGTTGGTTCCTTAAGATTTAAATAGCAACACTTTGAATAAGGAAGAAAAAAACTCCCCATTTTATCTAGCCTGGATATATATATATAACCTAAGTTCCTATTGGCACTTGACACGTGTCAAAAAATTTCAAGACTACCTTTATAAATGGTTTATAGCTATGAAAATCCAATATGTATATTTTCTGTAACACCCCGTACCCGAGTCCGTTACCGGAATCGAACACAAGGTGCACACAGACTTAACTTAATTGTTTCATAGTCCATAAAAAAAATTTTCCAGACTAGCTGGTTACTGCATCACTGTCACCTTAAAAATCATATCTTGAGTTTTAAAGCTCGAAAATCAGTTTCGTAAATTTTCCCTGAAACTACACTCATAAGTCCATCAAAATATTTTTTTCTAGAATTTTTGGTCGGGCCAATTAGTACATTTTATTAGTTAAAGTCTCCCCTAATCCAGGGTTCGACTACACTGACCTTCACACATTACGAATTGGATATCTCCCTGTACAGGGCTTCAATACTGATGCCGTTTGTTTCTATAGAAACTAGACTCAGAGAGGAATCTATAAATATATAGCATGACTCCTAATTATCTCTGGTTAATTTACAATGAATTTCCAAAGTCGGAACAGGGGATCCAGAAACCGTTCTCGCCCTGTTTCACAAGAACTTTAATATCCCTTAACATATAACTCATATGACCGTTTCGTTTCTTCCATATGAAAGTAGATTCATCAAGGTTGATTTACATAATTTATTCACTATTTAATACCATTCCTACTATTTTTAGTGATTTTTCACATCCACATCACTGCTGCTGTCAGCATCTGCCTTTAAGGTAGGCTTTACCTATTTCATGATTTCCATGATTCAATTGGCCCCTTTTGCATACATAGCACAAAGTGTGATCATGATTAACAATTCCAATGGCTAATCGTTTCAAAACAATTCCATACCTCATAATGATCAACATACAAACGATTATAGTACTATGCCAAAAACGTATATAAGCCATTTTCGCATGGCTATCCAAGTTTACACAAAACCGAAAGGTACATGACCTACAACAAAAGGGTAGTCCTATACATGCCATTTCAAAGTTCAACCAAAATTGTACCAAAATGGGGCTCTGATAGTGTGGATGACTTGACTTGATGATCCCGAATCCGATAGCTAACGAGCAAAATCTATAAAACAGAGAGCCAAAGCAACGGGGTAAGCATTTTAATGCTTAGTAAGTCTCAAATAATGAAATCAGCTTTGACTAAAGTATTACATTTACATAACTAAATGAATCACTTTATTAATACACATTCTCATAATCATACTTACTTCACATTACCGACCCTTATGTTTATACACAAAAGAACAACTTAGCCAAAGGCCGGTAGCTCGTTTATCAACTGAGCGAATACTTACTTGTAAGGGCTCAACTAATTCAAGCACATACGAACATACCTCATTGCTGGAATTTTCACAAGTGTATAAACTGAAATTTTTACAGCAAGATTGCTCATTTCGAAGTCACGTACCTTGAGATTCAACCGGATATAACCACAAGCACAATTGCCTTGGTCTTAACCCGGATTTGGTAACTTGCACAATTGCCTTGGGTCTTAGCAGGATATAACAACTTCATACGAATGCCTTGGTCTTAGCCGGATATAATCACTAGCATAAATGCCTTTGGGACTTAGCCGGGTATCATTCAAATGCTCATGTACACATATATCAATAATCACGACACATCCATATTTCATTTTCGTTACTAAGGCTCAAACACAAAATATTTATCAAACCTTTACAATTTCGGCTCAATAGCCACACACAAGGAGCATGATTTCAATATAATTCAAGTAGGGTCATTACTCAAGACTTACCTTGGATGTTGTCGAGCGATTTAAATGACTATTCGATCACTTTTTCTTTTCCCTTATCCAACTGTGGTCCTCTAAGCTCTTGAGCTAATTCACACAAATTTAACTTATTAAAATCTCATTATGATAGCTTATGGCTGAATATGACAAGGAATTTAAATGGTCATATGGCCATCCTTTAGCTCAAATACACAATGGTCATGCACAATTTTTAATCACAACAAGCAATTCAATACAATTCATTCAATCATCAAAGTGAAGCTCAAGGTACTTAGCCCTTATATACATTAGACATTAGAGTCACATGTGTATGAAATCACGAATCAATTCAACACATTAGTTAGTACTCTCCTTAGCCAATTTTCCAAGCCAAGAATAGGCATCAATATGCTAGCCTCTAACCAAATGCATGCACACCAACTCCCCTCATGTGGCGAATATGCATGTCCATGTTGAGGCCAATTATACATAATACCACACAAAACAGCATACATTTTACTAACTAACGCATTACATATTGTAGCTCAATACACATCTCTCATGTACTTCATAACCAAACATCATAAGCAAATATATACCTTGAAATAGTATATATGTCATGCCAATACATCATGTGCAAACATATATACATATAGGTGCAAGGGCGAATCATAAGGATGACTATGACCATCTCATATATTTTCATTATGGTAGATGCTTCTTACGCCCCATTTACCTTCACAAAGCATGAACTTCATCATCCAACTTACAAGCTTACAATGTCATGAAGTTTAACCTCATGGTATCTATCAAACTCTCACTCAAAAGTGCTAAAAAGAATATTCAATAATCCTCAATCCACCATCACATGCACCATTACAAAGCTTCACTTTTAGCATGCAAATGATATCAACACAACCTCACCTTAGCCGAATATCATCTCCATGACATAGTAAGGATTTGAACCATGGCTAGTTAGAACTCAAGCTAACTACTAAAATATACATGAATCTCATGGCAAAACATCAAACTTACCTTAATCTAGGTACAAGTATGGCCAAACCTCCTCCTAAACCTCTTCCAAACCAACATGAAACAAGAATTCCTTCCTTCTTCCTTAGAATTTTCAGCCCAAAGGAAATGAAAATGATGAACAAAAATTCTTCTTTCTTTCTCCACAACTCACGGCAATGGGCATGCATGAGACCATTTTTTCTCTTTTTTTTCATTCTTTATTACCTATACTACCAACAAAACATGTCTATGACATGTTTTGCCCATCCTCCTTTGTCATGGCGGCCATTAGCTAATAAAAGGGAAATTGACATGCAAACCCTCATTTTTGCATGCATGATCAACTAGTCATCACACATTTCCCCCCTCATACTTTTAAAGTTTACTACTAGGTCCTTTCTAGTGAAATTCACATTTATAACTCTAAATTAAAGCATCAAAAATGTCACACATGAGTTAACACATATTATAGGCGTCAAAATAAATATCAAATTATTTTTATGCCTCGATTTTGTGGTCCCGAAACCACATTCCGACTAGGGTCGTTTTAAGGTTGTCACAACTCTCCCCCACTTAAGAAATTTTCGTCCCGAAAATCTTACCGTAAATAGGTTTGGGTAACGCTCTTTCATAGAGTTCTCGGGTTCCCAAGTAGCTTCTTCCATCCGTGTTTGAGCCATAACACTTTTACTAACGGAACCCTTTTGTTTCGCAACTCCTTCACTTCACGAGCTAGGATACTGAATCGGTTCTTCTTCATAACTCATATCGGCTTGAATTTCAACCTCGATGGACTAATTACGTTACACGGATCAGATCTATAGCGTCAAGCATCGAAACATGAAAGGCGTCGTGAATCTTTTCAAGTTTAGGGGCAAAATCAAGCGATCATAGCTGGACCTACTCGTTCGGATATCTCATATGGCCCGATGAACCTCGGACTCAATTTGCCCTTGCGCCCAAATCTAAGTATCTTTTCCAAGGCGAAACTTTAAGAAACACTTTATCTCCCACGATACTCAATGTCTTTTCGTTTGAGATCCGCGTCGACTTGACGATCGGAGGCTATCTTGATTTTCACGGATTACTTTTACTTTCATTGACATCTTTAATCAAATCCACTCGAAAATTTTGCTTTCACCGAGCTCGGTCCAAAACAATGGTGTACGGCATTTACGCCCGTACAAGGCCTCGTAAGCGCCATCTTAATACTTGATTGGAAACTATTGTTGTAAGCGAATTCAATTAAAGGTAAATACCGTTCCCATGAACCACTGAACTCGAGGATGCAACATCTCAACATATCCTCAAGTATCTGAATTATCCGCTCGGATTGACCATCGGTTTGGGGTGAAAAGCGGTCTTTGAAATGCAACTTGGTGCTCAAAGCTTCTTGCAATTTCTTCCAAAATTGCGAGGTGAATCTCGGATCTCTATCCGACACAATGTAAATCGGTACCGTGTAATCTCACAATCGAGAAGCGTATAATTCAGCTAGTTTATCCAATGAAAATCCGTGCATACGAGGGGATAAAGTGAGCCGACTTAGTCAGTCTATCAACAACAACCCAAATCGCATCCTTCTTGCTCGCTGACAATGGCAGTCCGGACACAAAGTCCATTGTGACTCGATCCCATTTCCACTCGGGTATCGTAATCGGCTGAAGTAATCTCGAAGGCACTTGATGTTCCGCTTTCACTTGTTGACATATTAAACATCTCGAAACAAAGTCGGAGATGTCTCGTTTCATACCATTCCACCAAACCGGCGTTTCAAATCGTTGTACATCTTCGTACTCCCCGGGTGGATTGCCATTCGGCTACAATGGGCTTCGTTCAGAATTATCGAAATAAGTTCCGAATTCTTTGGAACACACAGACGACTTCTGAACCTCAAACAATCGTCATCATCAATTTGAAACTCCGATTCCTTGTTGAACACACTCACCCATTTGCAACCAACTCATCGTCAACTTTACGAGCTTCACGAATTTGATGAGTCAATAATGGTTTGGCCTTTAATTGGCTATTAACACATTGTCGGGTAGAATAGACAAGTGTACATTCATAGCTCGTAAAAGCAAACAGTGATTTTCGCTTAAGGCGTCCGCAACCACATTAGCCTTTCCCGGTGATAATCAATGACAAGCTCATAATCTTTTAACAACTCGAGCCAACGTCTTTGTCGCAGATTTAAGTCTCTTTCGGTCATCAAATATTTGAGACTTTTGTGATCCGAATACACATGGAACTTCTCACCAAATAAGTAATGTCGCCATATTTTTAAGGCGAATACGATGGCGACCAATTCGAGATCATGGGTGGGATAATTTTTCTCATGTGGCTTTAATTGTCTCGACGCATAGGCCACAACTCGACCTTCTTGCATCAATATGCAACCTAACCCAAGTAGGGAGGCGTCACTATAGATGACAAACTCTTTGCCGATTCGGTTTGTACTAATCTTTGAGCTTCAGTCAAATGAGTTTTCAATTGGTTGAAACTTTTCGACACTTTTTCGTCCATTCAAACTTGACATCTTTACAAGCGGTTTAAATCATGGGTGTGGCTATCATCGAGAATCCTTTTACAAACCGTCGGTAGTAACCGCAAGTCCCAAAAGCTCGAACCTCGGTAATATTTCTTGGAGGCTTCCAGTTAAGTATGGCTGAAATTTTGCTCGGGTCGACTCGAATACCGATCAGAGATACCACATGACCCAAGAAGCTAACCTCTCTTAACCGAACTCACACTTGCTGAACTTAGCATATAACCGCTTATCCGTAATATTTGCAACACTAATCTCGGTGCTCGCATGTTCGGTCTCATCTCTTGAATAGACCGGGATGTCGTCAATGAACACAACTACGAACCGATCCAAATATAGTCTAAAGATCCGATTCATCAAATCCATAAATACCGCGAGGGCATTAGTGAGCCCAAACGGCATCACTAAGAACTCGTAGTGACCATATCTCGCTCAAGGCGGTTTTGGGTATGTCCGAATCTCGGATTCATGGCGATAATAGCCCGATCTCAAATCTATTTTGAGAACACCGAGGCTCCCTTGATTGATCGAACAAATTATCGATCGTGGTAGCGGATATTTGTTCTTTATTGTCACTTTATTAAGGCGACGATAGTTGATGCACAACCTCATGGTTCCGTCCTTCTTTTCACAAACAACACCGGTGCACCCCAAGGTGAAAAACTCGGCGACCAAAACCTCTATCCACCAACTCTTGCAACCGAGCTTTCAACTCCTTCAATTCCGTTGGTGCCATACGATCACGAGCTATCGAAATCATGTGGTCCCGGTACAAGCTCAATACCAAACTCTATCTCCGAACAAGTGGCAAACCCAGTAATTCTTCGGGAAAAACATCCGGGTATTCATAAACCACCGGCACAGATTCGGGTTTTATTTCTAACTCCTTATCATCAAGTACATACACAAGGTATGCTTCGCACCCCTTTCTCACATACTTCTGGGCCAACATTGATGATATTACAGCTGGCAACCCCTTTAAGTCCGTAGATTCAACTCGGATCATCTCGTTATTTGCGAACCTCAAATCAATAGTCTTGCTTTTGCAATTCACAACCGCATCATGTACGGTCAACCAATCTAAACCGAGGATAACATCAAATTCGTCAAACGGCAATAGCATCAAGTCCGCCGGAAAATAGGAACCTCGAATTACTAGAGGGCATTTCTTACACACTTTGTCGACAAGCACGTAACGACCCAAGGATTTGACACCGAATTACGAACTCGATGACTCAATAGGTAAAGTCTTCTTTGGATGCTAACGTTTCGCATATATAAGAATGAGTAGAACCGGGGTCAATCAAAGCAATCACATTAGTATCAAAGAGAGTGAAAGTACCGTAATAACATCTGGCGATGAAGCATCCTCGCGTCTGGCGTATAGCATAAGCCCTAGCGAGCGCGAGCCTCGGATCTGGTCGTAGCATCTCTAGATCCTCTCGACCACCACTAGCATTGCCCGTATTTCTAGATGGTCTACCTCGGCGATGGTAGCGCCGGTTTCCCACTCGATCTACATTCATTGACAACCTTGGGCAATCTTTAATGAAGTGGTCAATCGCTCCGCACTTGTAACAGAGCGGTCACGGAATCTACAACTTCCGAATGCCATTTGCCACAATCACGGCACTCCGCTCTCTCGATGATCATTTCCACCATGGCGATCAAAGTGACTCGTGTGGTCACAGGGGTCGATCGCGATCTCGTCTAGAAAAGCCGAAGTGTCTCTAGACCGGCCTAAGCCATTTCGAATTTCTTTGATGATCGTGGGAAGGGCTTCCCAAGACCTCTTCTGAAACTCCTTGCTCCCACTTCACTTTTCTTTTCTCCATCTTGAGCTCCTCGGCTTTGCACGCCGCTCGACAAGAGCCACAAACTCTCGGATTTCAAAATGCCAACATACTGACTTTATATCATCATTCATCCATCTTGAAGTGTTTACACATCACGACTTCGAAGAAATGCATTCCGCAGCGTCTGGCTAAGCCTCACAAATTTTCGTTCATAGTCGGTGTCGACATGGAACCTTGTTTAAGTTCAAGAAATTCCTTCCGTTTTGATCCATAAATCTCTAAGCGATATACTTTTTCCGAAACTCGGTTTGGAAAAACTCCCAAGTTACTTGCTCTCGGGGCTGTGAAGTCGAGTACACAACCAATAGTAGGCGAGAATCACGTAGCAAGGAGATAGTACACTTTAGGCATTCATCGGTGTACAAGATAGCTCATCGAGTGCCGGATAGTGTTGTCCAACCAAAATTCAGCTTGCTCGGCATCGCCGCTATCCGTAGCTTTAAATTCAGTAGCCCCATGTTTTGGATTCTATCAACTGGGGCTTATTGGACCTTATTTGGTTAGTTACGGAGGCATTGTAGGTGCGGGGGTTGTATTAGTCGGGAATGGAGGTTGTGGAGCAGTAGTGTTAGTTCGAATGTATTGGTTGAACCAATCATTCATCACGCTATAAAAAGCTTGCCTAGCCTCATCATTCGGATTGCTAGCAATAGGTTGAGAGTCCGCGGCTGTCCCTTGTCTTGGGCAGCGCCACCACTCTCCACATCATCAGCTATCGCTTCGGTTGGGATCGGGATCCATTACTATAATTAAACATAAATTCAAACGTCAGAAATCACCACACTATCAAATAATCACATAAAATGGCATGTATAGCTAGACCCAAACGCATTACGGTAGTCCTAGAATCGACTAAACCGTAGCTCTGATACCAATAAAATTGTAACACCCCGTACCTGATTCCGTTACCGGAATAGAACACAAGGTGCACACAGACTTAACTTAATTGTTTCACAGTCCATAAAAAAAATTTTCCAGACTAGCTGGTTACTGCGTCACTGTCGCTTTAAAAATCATATCTTGAGTTTTAAAGCTCAAAAATCAGTTTCGTAAATTTTCTATGAAACTAGACTCATAAGTCCATCAACATATTTTTTTCTAGAATTTCTGGTTGGGGCAATTAGTACAGTTTATTAGTTAAAGTCTCCCCTAATCCAGGGTTCGACTACACTGACCTTCACGCATTACGAATTGGATATCTCCCTGTACAGGGCTTCAATACTGATTTCGTTTGTTTCTATAGAAACTAGACTCAGAGAGGAATCTATAAATATATAGCATGACTCCAAATTATCTCTGGTTAATTTACAATTAATTTCCAAAGTCGGAACAGGGGATCCAGAAACCGTTCTGGCCCTGTTTTACAAGAACTTTAATATCTCTTAACATATAACTCATATGACCATTTCGTTTCTTCCATATGAAAGTAGATTCATCAAGGTTCATTTACATAATTTATTCACTATTTAATACCATTCCTACTATTTTTAGTGATTTTCCACATCCACATCACTGCTGCTGTCAGCATCTGCCTTTAAGGTAGGCTTTACCTATTTCATGATTTCCATGATTCAATTGGCCCCTTTTGCATACATAGCACAAAGTGTGATCATGATTAACCATTCCAATGGCTAATCGTTTCAAAACAATTCCATACCTCATAATGATCAACATACAAACGATTATAGTACTATGCTAAAAACGTATATAAGCCATTTTCGCATGGCTATCCAAGTTTACACAAAACCGAAAGGTACATGACCTACAACAAAAGGGTAGTCCTATACATGCCATTTCAAAGTTCAACCAAAATTGTACCAAAATGGGGCTCTGATAGTGTGGATGACTTGACTTGATGATCCCGAATCCGATAGCTAACGAGCAAAATCTATAAAACAGAGAGCCAAAGCAGCGGGTAAGCATTTTAATGCTTAGTAAGTCTCAAATAATGAAATCAGCTTTGACTAAAGTATTACATTTACATAACTAAATGAATCACTTTATTAATACACATTCTCATAATCATACTTACTTCACATTACCGACCCTTATGTTTATACACAAAGAACAACTTAGCCAAAGGCGGTAGCTCGTTTATCAATGACGAATACTTACTTGTAAGGGCTCAACTAATTCAAGCACATACGAACATACGTCATTGCTGGAATTTTCACAAGTGTATAAACTGAAATTTTTACAGCAAGATTGCTCATTTCGAGTCACGTACCTTGAGTTCAACCGGATATAACCACAAGCACAATTGCCTTGGTCTTAACGGTTTGGTAACTTGCACAATTGCCTTGGTCTTAGCCGGATATAACAACTTCATACGAATACCTTTAGGTCTTAGCCGGATATAATCACTAGCATAAATGCCTTTGGGACTTAGCCCGGTATCATTCAAATGCTCATGTACACATATATCAATAATCATGACACATCCATATTTCATTTTCAGTTACTAAGGCTCAAACACAAAATATTTATCAAACCTTTACAATTTCGGCTCAATAGCCACACACAAGGAGCATGATTTCAGTATAATTCAAGTAGGGTCATTACTCAAGACTTACCTTGGATGTTGTCGAGCGATTTAAATGACTATTCGATCACTTTTCCTTTCCCTTATCCAACTGTGGTCCTCTAAGCTCTTGAGCTAATTCACACAAATTTAACTTATTAAAATCTCATTATGATAGCTTATGGCGAATATGACAAGGAATTTAAATGGTCATATGGCCATCCTTTAGCTCAAATACACAATGGTCATGCACAATTTTTAATCACAACAAGCAATTCAATACAATTCATTCAATCATCAAAGTGAAGCTCAAGGTACTTAGCCCTTATATACATTAGACATTAGAGTCACATGTGTATGAAATCACGAATCGAATTCAACACATTAGTTAGTACTCTCCTTAGCCGAATTTTCCAAGCCAAGAATAGGCATCAATCTGCTTGCCTCTAACCGAATGCATGCACACCAACTCCCTCATGTGGCGAATATGCATGTCCTTGTTGAGGCCAATTATACATAATACCACACAAAAACAGCATACATTTTACTAACTAACGCATTACATATTGTAGCTCAATACACATCTCTCATGTACTTCATAACCGAAACATCATCACAAGCAAATATATACCTTGAAATAGTATATATGTCATGCCAATACATCATGTGCAAACATATATACATATAGGTGCAAGGGCCGAATCATAAGGATGACTATGACTATCTCATATATTTTCATTATGGCGAATGCTTCTTCCTTCCCATTTACCTTCACAAAGCATGAACTTCATCATCCAACTTACAAGCTTACAATGTCATGAAGTTTAACCTCATGGTATCTATCAAACTCTCACTCAAAAGTGCTAAAAGAATATTCAATAATCCTCAATCCACCATCACATGCACCATTCTGAGCTTCACTTTTAGCATGCAAATGATATCAACACAACCTCACCTTAGCGAATATCATCTCCATGACATAGTAAGGATTTGAACCATAGCTAGTTAGAACTCAAGCTAACTACTAAAATATACATGAATCTCATGGCAAAACATCAAACTTACCTTAATCTAGGTACAAGTATGGCCAAACCTCCTCCTAAACCTCTTCCAAACCAACATGAAACAAGAATTCCTTCCTTCTTCCTTAGAATTTTCAGCCCAAAGGAAATGAAAATGATGAACAAAATTCTTCTTTCTTTCTCCACAACTCACGGCAATGGGCATGCATGAGACCATTTTTTCTCTTTTTTTTCATTCTTTATTACCCATACTACCAACAAAACATGTCTATGACATGTTTTGCCCATCCTCCTTTGTCATGGCGGCCATTAGCTAATAAAAGGGAAATTGACATGCAAACCCCTCATTTTTGCATGCATGATCAACTAGTCATCACACATTTCCCCCCTCATACTTTTAAAGTTTACTACTAGGTCCTTTCTAGTGAAATTCACATTTATAACTCTAAATTAAAGCATCAAAAATGTCACACATGAGTTAACACATATTATAGGCATCAAAATAAATATCAAATTATTTTTATGCCTCGATTTTGTGGTCCCAAAACCACATTCCGACTAGGGTCGTTTTAAGGTTGTCACATTTTCTTTATATATTTTTTCTTGGTTCATCCTTTCGTTTCATTCCTATCCACCTCGCTAGAGCGTAGCTATCATCATAACTAAATGAACTGGATGCACAATACTTTCAGAGATATGCCCGACTTACATAGTTCTCATTACTCTTACCAATATCTTCTTCTTTACAACTCAATACATTCTGAGAAAAATCCTTGCAGAATATTCTAATGTCTGGTATGCACTTGATCTATACGCTAAAACAGCAATTTGGACGGATAGACTGCGTAACACCCTGCCCGACGAAGCCTTAGTGTTTTGATACTATTTAGGGAAATAAGACGTATGAGATAAGTTTTGAATATGTATAACATTTGAACTAAAGTAAGCATAAGAACCCTTTAAGCCCCTTGTGATGCCTTGATGTTGACAAACATTAGGTTGGCACATAGTTATCAAGAAGTGTATCTGGTAAGAAAGGATTCACCTAAAAACTTTGATGGCACATAGAGTGGGCAGACTCCATTATGGATAAGGGAAATAATCTTTATGATGAGAGTTTATGTCAGTAGTGTAGAGTATCATATAAGGTTGGCTTTGACCCATTCAGGACAGCAGGAACAATAGTCAGGAACCAACCAAACTAGAACCGAGATAATAAAGACCAAAGGTAGGTACTTGATTAGTTTTCTTAGGAATTGTAGATTTGGATAAGATACTCAATGACTGATTTGACGTTTAACAAGTTTCAATAAAACTTGAGTTGATTTAAGTGCTTAAGATAGGTTAAGAAGAAAATATCTTCTTTCTTCATTTTCTTGAGGATAATAGGACTAGAAGAAATGTGAGGTACTCCTCTAAGCTAAGTCTGAGACCATGATGTTTCAACAAGATTTCCTTAAAAGTAGGGTAACACCTGGTATTTGGGTGAGCTCTGAACTTCATAAGTAAACTAAGTGTTACTTCAAAAGGTAAAGTGTTGTCCGCCCCACTGATGCTCTTGGAGTGTTAAGTGGGCGCGTAACCAATATTGGACTATGGCAAGAAATTGCCTTAGAAAGGAATAAATCACTAGGAAGAAAAAGTCTAGTAAGGTATTAAGGAAACTCAGATAATAGGGTTTATATTTAAAATTTTACCCATGGATGATATTGATGTTTTATGGTAGAATATGAAGTTTGAGATTGTGTTAAACAACTTTTTCTAAGTGATTTTTCGTAACAACGAGTAAAATGACATAATCGGTAAAAATACCTAATATTCATAAATACATGTTAGAGTGTGAATCTGATGTTGCTATAGAAGGGAAAAATGATTAGCATGTCAAAAAACATAAGAAAATAGGATGAGGTTTAATTTACGAGCCTTGGGGAAGAAGTGTAAATATGTAAAAGTTTAGGGGCAAAATGGTAATTTTGTCAAAGTTGGTACTAGGGGCTGTTTTGATGAACGTGTGTATTAAATAAATTAATTTGGTATTATAGATCAAGAGAAAAGAGATTCGAGTCGAGATTGGGGGAAAAATAAAGTTTATGAGGAATAGGCTCGATTATTCTCATTTTGTATCGAGGTAAGTTCATATGTAAAAATTGTAATATAACCGTTATTTTAAATTATTTAATGCTATTTATATGATATTATGATTGTTATCATGAAATTCTATGCTTTGTGGTCATTGTTGGACAACATGCAAAAATTTTATGAATTATGTGAAAAATGTAAAAGACTACCGAAGTATCGTCATTGGTATTCCAAGAAGAATGGTAAAGAAGTATGAAGGAGGAAAGTCCCATTGAACCTTAGGAATAGATTTGGATATTTGGGCATCCGAACTCGTTGAGTTGAGTCCGAGTTCACTTATGGATGCGAACGCCCGAGCATGTTGAGTTGAGTCCGAGTTCGTGAAATGTAACTAGGCATCCGAACTTGTTGAGTTGAGTCCGAGTTCACTTATGGATACGAATGCCCGAGCTCGTTGAGTTGAGTCCGAGTTCGCTTATGGGCGGGTTACATGGTAGCTTGGCTACATATGTGGCACTTATGTGCAAGCTTTCCATGTATCCGAGTTATATTCCGATGTGTTCAACGGGTAAAATTATAGTGAAATGGAAGAATACTCAAGATGCAAGTGACGTATTGGTAAGTGTTGTGGAATGGGCACTTTGGATAGGTATGTACTTAACCCTCGGGTTGAGACTTGATACGACAACAATAAAATGGTAAGATGATAAATGATGAATAGAAATGTGATACATGTTTTGGTGATATTATGCTAATGTTGGTTGGTATAATTACTTTGTTAAGTTATTTGTTATTTGCATGTGGACTTACTAAGCATCTATGCTTACTCCCTCCTTTTCATTCTTTGTAGTTTTGACAAGTCAATTTGGAGATCGGGACGGTCGGAGGCACGCTCACATTATCACTGGACAATCGCGGTATAATGACTTGAAATTTTTGGAAATATGACATGTATAGCATTCCAATAATTTTGTGTGTATAATCTTACGATATGGCCATGGATGGAATGGAAATGATTGAGAATTATTAGCTATTGGAATGGATAATCAAGTTTATATATGATAACATGTATGCTTTATGTCTTAACTAAACCATGAAAATCCTCGGAAAGGTAAAATTTGCCACAAAATAGAATCAGACAGCAGAAGTGACGTGAATTTGAAAAATCACTAAAAATAGTATAAATGGAATTAAATGATTAATAAGTAATGGAATCGAATCTTGATGAGTCTATTTTCATATGGAAGAAAAAAACAGGTAACTGAGTTATATTTTATGAGATATTTAAGTTTTGGTGGAACAGGGTCAGAGCAATCTCTGAATCCCCTGTTTTGAATTTAAAAATTCACCATAAATTTTACAAAAAAAATTATGAGTTTTAAATTACATGTATGAAATCCTTATTGAGTCTAGTTTTATTAGAAAGAAACGAAATAGTCATTGAGACTCTGTACAGGGAGATATCTGATTCGTAATACACAGGGGTCAGAGTAGCCGAACCTTGAAATAGGGGAGACTTTAATAAACTGTACTAATTGGCCCGACCAAAAATTCTAGAAAAAATTAGTAAGTAGATATATGAGGCTAGTTTCAAGGAAAATTTACGGAATTGGATTTTAGTTTCGTAACTCGAGATATGGATTTTTTAGCGACTGTGACGCAGTTAGCCAGCTTGTCTGGAAATTCTAAAATAAATTGTTTGAGCTGTTTAATTAATGAATTAAGTCCGTTAACATCTCGTGCTTGACTCCGGCAACGGTCTCGGGTACGGGGGCGTTACATATTTACTTGTATATTTTGAGTTACTTTAGTAATTATTTTTTAAATTTATTTTATCATATCATTTATATTATTTGTAATGTTTGTATTAATTGTATAATTTGTATTATTGGTTTACTTATTTGCTGCAATTTGGGTAATTGGTAATTGTATTTTCACATGTTGTATAATATTTTATGTAACATTTTATACATTATTATACATGTATATAAATACTTATAATAAAATTAGCTTTATTCTATGAATATTATTAACATTAAATTATTACATACATCTAACTGTTTTTGAATTTACTCATATATATATATATATATATATATATATATATATATATTTATTGTTCAAAAGGAAATTACATGTTTCATATATTACTTAAATATTATACATATACGGAAACATTGGTACATAAATTTAATTTATATACATTACTAAATCCATACATTTTATGCATATAGTCTTCTTTGTACATATAAGTATATTATCAAGTCTATTATATAATTTATAATAAAATTAATTTAATCTTAAAGGCATTATTTAGTGCATATTTTTTACAAGTAATGATTTCCAAATTTATTTATGTATATGTATGTTTTGTAAACCTATTGTATGTATTTCTTAAAGATTATATTTTATTATATATTTTGTTATCCTTTTCTATCCCATACGTTATCTAAATTTTCCTTTATATATTTTAATAAATATATTTTTAGCCCTTGGAATATTTCTTGATTTAAAATCTTCGTCCTATTATAAATATTTTAATGACTACTTATATATCTCTATTTTGCTCTCACAAGTGGTTTCAAAATCATTAATTCCTCAATTTTTATATATTGTGTGATCATTATTATTTAAACTTGTCTTACATCATGTCGTTTTTAAAATTTTCATTTTATTTTGTATATCTTGTATTAATTGTGCTGCATCGATTATGTATATTGTTATTGTATATTATTTATTCATGGTTTTATTTGTTATATCAATTGTTCTCCTTTCATGATTAAGAATTTGGTTACATTTGCCTAGAATAGTTGTATTAAGTTGTATTTGGTTTTAAAATGGTTTATCCTTTTCTATACAAATATTTCTTTGTGATACATTAAGTATTCTATCTTATTTCTTTTAAAAATGAGTAAACATGTTTTAAGCTAATTTCCAATTTTCATTATTATTCAAAAATTTTGAAATAAGGCAATATTCAATATTTGGGAATTCGGGAAATCGTGCCCCACCGTGCTGGGTATGATTTTTAGGTGAACTAAATATTTGGATATTCTTTTTATCATTTTACGAGTTTTTGAGGATCAAAAATCAATTGTATTTTTGAAGGTATAAGGGATCGTGTCCAATCGTGCTAGATATGATGCTGCATATCTTTGAAACGAGAGAATTTTGACCGCTAATTTCAACTAGTCAAACATTTTAAAAAGAATTATACTTCGAAAGATGTTTTTTAAAAAACCTTTGATATAAGGATAGCATCGAATCAGTTTGGTACCAATTTTTTGGGCGTAATGAGGGTGCTCACCCTTTCTCATGCGTAACCGACTCCCGAACCCATTTTTTTGGTTTTACGTGAACCAAAATTGATTTAAATGAAACAAAATGTTTTACTTGGTGATACAATCACGCCTAAACAAAAAGATTGGTGGCAACTCCATATTCGGTTTTTAAAATGTCGATTCCCGTTTTTTCTTTCAAATAAAAATGGTTTCGACAGCTTAGCGACTCCGCTGGGGATTGAACAAAGAGAGTCAGGCCATCAAATTGATTGTTTGCTGTCCTTTTGTCAAAGAATTGAAAATTTGTTTTGAAAATCATGATTATTTTAATTGCATTTGTTTGCATGATTGTAGTAGTTAGAGTTTGGTAGAATAATATGGCATTGCATTGCATGATCGCTGTGGTTATACCTGTGAAGTGGGAGTAAGAAACTATGCTTTCGTGAGGTTTTTACCTCCGTATGGGCTAGTGGATTGCTTCTAGGATACATCCGTACCTATGATTTCGTGAGATTTTCATCTCCGTATGGTCATAGGGAAATGTATTCCCCTGAACCGAACTAGATCCATATGAGCCTATAATGGAATCTACTGGTTCGGGTACCTTTACTCTAGAACTGAACTACATATAGTGAACCTTAAGAGCTATCCTTTGGTAGAGCCGCGTCAAGCCTTAGTCATTGCCCATATGTGTGTTATGATTAACTTTGTTATACTTGTATTTTATTACTTATATTTGATACTAACTCGTGTTTTGTTTTGATTGTGTTTTGCATGACATTGCATATTAAAGGAGGTGTTGGTTTGTATTCGATTACTAAGTTAGAAAGATTAACATGGAGAATGAATATCTTAAAAAAGTTGAGGATAATGCAGTCGTCCGCGTATGGTCAGAGAGGTTACGACCAGAGAAACGGGATAGTCTGACAGAAGGATATATATCAAAGTTACAGAACTTTACTTGCATCAATGTAACACAGAATGAGCTGCAGGAGTTGAAAGATATATGGACTCGTTGGGATGAGGGCACTAAATAGTTGTTCTACCAGAGTTATGGTGATATATCATACTTGCTCGATGTTAAGGTGGATAAGCGTTTGTTCTGAGGTATGGCTCAATTTTGGAATTTTGCTTATAATTGTTTCACTTTTGGAGAAGTAGATTTGGTGCCTACTTTGGAAGAATATACTACCTTGTTGAGGAGTCCAAAAGCTCAAGTCAGAAAAGCTTATGCTAAGGTTTTTAATGGTCAAACTTTTGCGAAAAATTTGGTGAATATTTTGGGGATGAGCGAGTCTTGGGTCATTGCTCGAATTTAACAAAAGAGGGATAGTAAATGTATTCCCTGGGAGAATTTGAGAGATTTGGTTTTGATGCATCCGGATGAAAAGAAAAGGGTTGATATCTTTGCCTTAAGCATCTATGGACTGGTGATTTTTCCTAAGGCTTTAAGGCATGTTGATGAGGCAGTCACTGATTTGTTTGATCGTCTAGAGAAGGGAGTCACACCTGTACCTGCAATACTGGCCGAGACGTTTAGATCTTTGAGCATGTGTTGGAGGACAGGTGAAGGTCAATTTATTGGATATGCACAACTGTTGATGGTATGGTTTCACGAGCATTTTTAGAAAGTGAATAAGGTTTCTTACCGGGTCTACTCCGAAGGTTACTCCCCATTAAAAGAACAGATGGCTATGCAAAGGAGAGATGATATTTCAAAAGAGAAATGGATGGAAATTCTCCAAAATCTCAAGGAGGATGATGTAGAGTTGAGAGCTTTCTGGATGGTTCCTGATGAAATCTTGTATTGATGTGGGAACTATAATTGGGTGCCATTGTTAGGAATTTGAGGAGCTACTAGATACACTCCTTTGCTTGTATTAAGGCAATATAAATCGAGGCAGTTCATACCTACGACATACGGGCTGGCTCAGTGTGAATTCCCATATAAAGGAGACCACTATAAAAAGAAGGATCGGGAATTATCTGATGCTTGGAGGCAAACACACTGGATGAAGAGGCTGACTGTTGGTTCCATAGTAACACCTGAATACAATGGATGGTTTAGGAAAAGGGTCAATGATAATATTCCTAGACCAAGTTTGGAAAGCACTCGACCAATGGAGGAATAGTTACAAATTGCCCCGTCAGAGTTGGAAATTATAAAGAAAGACTTTGAAAAGAAGAGTTCTGAGTTTGGGAAGAAGATCGAGCAGTTGAAAGAAGAAAAGATGTACCTGAAGCTAGATGTGGAGATTCAAAAGTCAGAAGCGGAAAAGTTACAGAAAAGGAAGAATGAAGTTGAGGAAGATTTGGAAAGCTTGAAGACAGATTAGAAGAAGCTACGCTTGTCGATGAGGACTGCTGGGCTAGGAAAGACTTCAGAACAATGGCGCCAAGAAGTTCGAGAAGAAAGGATTAGGGCTGGCGAATAGGAAAAGAAGTTCCAGGAGGCTCAAGCTCGGAATGAAGCCTTGGAGAGAAGTCTGTCAGAGAGTAAGAATGAAAAAGATGAATTAAGAGCCAGAGTAGTGGAACTTGAGAGATCTCTATACTTATACCGGAATCGCAATTTTGTGACAGAGTTGAAAGCAAGCTTAAGTAAGATCGAGGAGATGAAAGGAAAAATAGAAGAGTTAGAGATGGCATTGCAAAGTTGTGAAATGAGGATTGGGTTCTTGGAAGCAAATGAGGAGCAATGGAAGGGTCAGCTTCATCACTCTCAAGACCAAGTTAAAATTAGGGATTACATCATGGGAGAAGTTGTAACACAAATTAGAGAAGTAGCGGATTACTTGTAGCCTTTGGCAGTACAAGAAGACGTATTAAGTGTGAAGTACGAGTTGAAGTCAGATAGGGGCCAGGAACTAGCTTCATTGCTTAGGAAAATTAAGGCCTTGAGTGTTAGGGCGAAGTCGTATTTGTAACTCAGTTTTATGTAAAGAATTTTATTTTCTAGTAAAGTTTTCTAAAAGGAATTGAATCAGAATTGATGCCTCCTTTGCATTCATGCATTTGCATCACATTACATCATATGCATTAAAGATCATGACAAGATTCTAATTAATTAAAAATTATTTCAGTAATCTGGAAACCAACAAAAACACACCAAATACGCATCCCTATGGTACAAGGAAAAAGACTAAGTCAATGGACAAAAGACTGGAAAAGTTAGAACAAATGCAAAAAGATATGCAAGAGCAAATGCAATCACAGATGCAAGAGCAGCTGACTAAGATTCAGCAAGAGATGAAAGAACAGATGATGAAGTCCCAAAGAGAAATAATGAGTTAGTTGTCCTAATTGCTGATGGGAAGAGTGGATAAGGGAAAAGGTCCTATGGATAATATGGGAGAAAATAATGAAGACCCTCAATATCCTCCTGGCTTCACTCCTATACATGTGCAGACACAACCTGAGATTATTTTGCAGAAGCCATCTGTTACGATCAGGCATTAGTAGTTTCAGGCTGGGGTTTCAGGGCCAATGAATTTTCAAGCTAGTTCAGGTTATAATCCTGGTAACAACTCAAATAATCCAATGGTCCCTGATTTGGATGAAGTTGCAAAAGAGGAAAGAGCAAAGGCAGAGTCACAAAAGCAGTTAGAAGAATGGTGTAAATGGCTGGAGGAAAAAGTTAGAGCAATGGAAGGTGTTGATAGACACCCGAGAATTGATGCAAAAGATCTAAGTTTGGTCTCAGACTTAGTACTTCCATACAAGTTTAGGATGCCAGAATTTGAGAAATATAATGGAACGAGCTGTCCTGAAGTTCATATCACTATGTTTTACAAGAGAATGATAGGGTATGTTCATAACGATCAATTATTAATCTATTGCTTCCAAGATAGTTTGGTAGGAGTAGCTGCTAAATGGTACAATCAGTTGAGTCGAAATAGAATTAACTCATGGAGAGATTTAGCATAGGCGTTCATGAAGCAATACAGCCATGTGACAGATATAACTCCCGATAAGATTACTCTACAGAACATGGAGAAGAAACCAAATGAAAGCTTTAAGTAGTATGCGCAGAGGTGGAGGGGATAGCCATTGCAACCTCCGTTCCCTGAATGGTACGATGCTAATGCTTAATGTGAATATCACGCAGGAATTGTGGGTTATTCGATAGAAAATTACACCACTTTTAAGAAGCTGGTTGAGAGATTTATCCAGATGGGCATTGTGAAATTCGATAATACGCCCAGTACTAAAAATCTGCTACCTAATCATACTGATAACGGGGTAAATGCAATAGATGGAGGTATTGGAAAAAGGACCAAGAGGGATGTTTCAAAAGTAAAAACTCCTTTGAGTCGAGTTTTAAAAGAGATGGCAATAAGGGGGTTAGTCACTTCAGACACAGAAGGAAATAATGATGGGATAGAGAATTATTGTGAATTCCATCATAAAGAGGGACACAGAATTTAGGAATGTGAAGGGTTCAGAGTTGTTATTTAGAGCCTGATGGACAGCAAAGAAATAGAGTTTTATGAAGAGGTTACGGAGGAGGAGTATATATGCGCGTTAGAATCTGTATCAAGTGTTCCAAAAGTCAATTATCATGTGGTCATTATTTCGGGTCCTAAGAATGAAGCAGGAGTTCAGGTGATGCCAAAGATCATAATTCAGAAGCCAGGGTTTTTTCTTACAAGGATAGTAAAAGAGTCCCTTTGAACTACGATTGTAATGTGACAATTCCGGGAAAAGAGAGTTCAGTTAGCTTGATAAAGGAGGACCAAAATATAGGTTCTCACACAAGCAGTGGAAGGCGATATGATTTGACAAGTGCTCGAACAGAGCCTGCAAAAGGAAAAGATTTGACGATTGAACAGAAAAGGGGAAAAGCGGTTGAACTTGAGGTGCCTGTTAATGAATCGGTGAAAGAAGAAGAAGCTAAGGAATTCCTAAAATTTCTGAAGCATAGCGAGTACAGTGTGGTGGAACAGTTGCGTAAATAGCCAGCTCGCATATCCATATTGGCTTTACTACTGAGTTTAGAGGTGCATCGGAGCGCATTGATGAAGGTGCTAAACGAGACATATGTGACCAATGACATTTCCGTCAACAAGTTGGATCGGTTGGTTAACAACATAAGTGTAGACAATTTCATCTTTTTCAATGATGATGAGATACCAGCAGGAGGAATGGGATCTACCAAAGTTTTGCATATAACTACCAGATGTAAAGGATACACGTTGCCAGGGGTCTTGGTAGATAATGGTTCAGCATTGAATGTGTTGCTTTTGTCCACACTAAACAAGTTACCTGTGGATAGCTCTCACATGAAAGGATGTCAGAACAAAGTACGAGCATTTGATGGCACAGAGAGGAGAGTCATGGGGAGAATAGAAGTACCCTTGTTGATTGGCCCTATCACGTATGAGGTAGATTTTTTAGTGATGGATATTAAACCCTCTTACAGCTGCTTGTTGGGAAGACCTTGGATAGATTCGGTAGGAGTAGTGCCTTCATCATTACATCAAAAGCTGAAGCTGGTATCAGAAGGACGGTTGGTAATGATAAATGCTGAAGAAGATATTATTGTGGCCGTAAGCAGTGATGCACCGTATGTAGAGACAGATGAGGAGGCCATTGAGTGTTCTTTTCGGTCTTTGGAGTTTGCGAATGTAACATTCATCACTAAGGGAAGTAGAATTCTGGAGCCAAAAATGTCCAAAACTACGATGATGGGTTTACAGTTGACGGTAGGCTGGGGAGCTATACCAAGAAAGGGACTTGGAAGATGCCTCCAAGGAAGAATTGAAGTGCCAATATTGAAAGATAAGCATGATCGCTTTGGTTTGGGGTTCAATCTAGATGCAAGACAAAGGAAAAAGGGATTAGAAAGAAGGCAAGAAAGAAGAAGAGCACGAGTGAGTGGTGGGGAAATTAAGTGGGAGCCCATAATAATTCCTGATATCTCCAAGTCTTTTCTATCGGGGGGCATTATTTATCCTGAACGAGGGGTGCCAGAGAAAGAAAGCATAGGAGAAGCATTGGGAAATATGTACATCAATTCCATTTTTGAAGAGACAATTGAAGAGGGGATTTTGTTAGATATTTGTCCGTATGAGCCTGGGAGTGTTCTAGACAATTGGACTGCAGAAGATCTTCCTGTAGTTTTTAGAGCTTACTCAGAGTAATGTTCGAAACAAACTTGTTATTTTAAGCTTAGAGATAATGAAGATTCCTTTGTGAAATAGGCTCATGTTCAAACATCATTATTTTAATGAAGTACATTTTTTGCTATCATTTTGAACAAATACTATTCTTTTCACAAGCAATTGTGTTATTCTTCATATCTAAATAATTATTTTGATTCTTTCTTCAATCATTCTTTTATTTCATTCATAAACATACCATACAAAATAATAATTATCAAATTCATTCATTCTTTGTATATTTTTGTACCTATAATAAGTCCCGGGATATCAATATCATGAGTGACGCTGTTACTAACTCAAAATCACTATTTGAGCAAGACATGTGTTTAGATGGATCTCAGGACTGTGAAGATGACAGAGACTATGATTTATCTCCAAACTTGTTAAGGATGGTAGAACAAGAGGAAAAGCAAATTTTGCCTCATAAAGAAACCGTAGACATGGTGACTTTGGAAGAGGGGAAAGTTGTAAAAATTGGAACATGCATAGCTGAAGAAACAAAGCGGGACCTTGTTGGGTTGCTTCAGGAATTAAAAGATGTTTTTGTATGGTCATACCAGGATATGGCCGGTTTAAGTCCTGATATTGCAGTACATTGCCTTCCCATAAGAGCAGATTGCAAGCCAGTATAGCAGAAACCTCGGCGAATGAGGCCAGATATTGTCTTAGAGATCAAGGAGGAGGTTAAAAAGCAATTTGATATGGGATTCCTTCAGGTGATCAAGTACTCAGAATGGGTAGCCAATGTTGTGCCTGTTCCCAAGAAAGATGGCAAGGTGTGAATGTGTGTGGATTACAGAGATCTAAATAAGGCTAGCCCAAAAGACAATTTCCCCTTGCCTTATATTGATATGCTAGTGGATAATACGGCTGGATACTCGTTGTTTTCCTTCATGGATGGCTTCTTGGGGTATAATCAGATCAAGATGCATCCTGAGGACATGGGAAAGACTACTTTTATAACCTTGTGGGGCACGTTCTGGTACAAGGTAATGCCATTTGGATTGAAGAATGCTGGAGCGACGTATCAGAGAGCTATGGTGACTTTATTCCATGATATGATGCATAAGGAGATTGAAGTGTATGTTGACGATATGATAGCCAAATCTCGAACTAAAAAGGAGCACATCGAAGTGTTGAGAAAGTTTTTCATGAGATTGAGAAAGTTTCAGTTAAAGCTTAATCCAACAAAGTGTACTTTTGGGGCTAGATCCGAAAAGCTATTGGGCTTTGATCCGGAAAGCTATTGGGCTTTGTGGTCAGTGAGAGGGGAATTGAGATTGATTCAAACAAAGTCCGGGCTATACAGGAGTTGCCTCTACTACCTACCCAAAAAGAAGTTCGAGGTTTCTTCGGAAGGATAAATTACATTGCGCGGTTTATTTCTCAATTAATAGAGAAATGTGACCCTATATTCTGTCTTCTTAAAAATCATAACCCAGGAGAATGGGATGAGGAATGTCAAAAGGCTTTTGATAAAGTTAAAGAATATTTGTCAAGGCCTCCAGTGCTATCACCCCCAAGTTCAGACAGGCCATTGATATTGTATTTAACCGTGTTTGGTAATTCAATGGGATGTGTGCTTGGTCAACATGACGAATCAGGAAGAAAGGAAAGGGCGATATATTACCTCAGTAAGAAATTCACTGAGGGTAAGTAATATATTCGCCAAATGAAAAATTGTGTTGCTCTTTGGTTTAGACAGCATGAAGATTGAGGCAATATATGTTGTACCATACAACCTGGTTAATCTCAAAATTGGATCCTCTAAAGTATATGATGGAATTAAATGCCTTGAATGGTAGGATGGCTAGGTGGCAAATTTTGCTTTCTAAATTTGACGTAATTTACGTGAGTCAGAAGGCTGTGAAAGGAAGCGCAATAGTAGATTTTCTGGCCAGCCAAGCTTTAGAAGATTATGAACCTTTGAATTTTGACTTCCCCAATGAGGAGATAGGGTATGTGGAAGCTATTGAAGAGGACACTATAAAAGGTCACTTTTGGAAGTTGAATTTTGAGGGAGCCTCAAACACTGTGGGTAATGGAGTTGGGGCAGTTCTGGTATCCCCAGATGGAGATCATTATCCATTTATGTGTAAATTGGATTTTGATTGTACAAATAATATGGAAGAATATGAAGCATGTATCATGGGGCTCAGGGCAGCTATAGAACGCAAGATCAAGGCATTGGAAGTATATGGAGATTCTGCACTGGTAATTTACCAGCTTCGAGGTGAATGGGAGACAAGAGACGCTAAACTAATCAATTATAGAAGGCTGGTGTTGGGGTTAGTTGAAGAGTTTGATGATATTACTTTCAATTATCTCCTGCGCGATCAAAACCAGATGGCAGATGCTTTGGCTACTTTGGCTTCCATAATCAAAGTAAGCAGATAAGAAGATGTGAAGCCCATTCAGATAAGTATTTATGAGGCCCCGTCTTATTGTTATAATATAGAGGAAGAAGAAAGAGATGATCATCCTTGGTATTAGGATATATGGTGATATGTGAGAAATCGTGAATATCCAAATCAAGCCGCGGAGAATGACAAAAGAATGTTGAGAAGACTCGCCTGTGATTATGTTTTAGATGGAGAGATCTTGTACAAAAGAAGGAAGGATCAGGTACTTTTGAGATGCGTGGATGCCGTGGAGTCTAAGAAAATCTTAGAAGAAGTGCACGAAGGTGTTTGTGGAACACACGCCAATGGGTTCACAATGGCCAGACAAATTATGAGGTTTGGATATTATTGGTCAACCATGGAAGGTGACTGCATCAATTATGCCAAGAGATGTCACAAATGTCAAATTTATGGTGATAAGATTCATGTACCTACCTCGCCTTTGCATGTTATGACTTCTCCATGGCCGTTTTCCATGTGGGGTATGGATGTCATCGAGCCAATTTCACCAAAGGCTTCAAATAGGCATCGTTTCATTTTTGTGGTCATTGATTATTTTACCAAGTGGGTGGAAGCTGCCTCGTACACCAATGTAACTAAATCGACAGTCAGCAGATTCTTAAAGAAAGAAATTATATGTCAATATGGAATGCCTGAGAGGATCATATCTGATAATGCGTTAAATTTGAACAATAGCACAATAGCAGAGGTTTGCAGTCAGTTCAAGATCAGACATCATAATTCATCACCATATCGCCCAAAGATGAACAGGGCAGTGGAAGCAGCCAATAAAAATATCAAGAAGATTGTGGGGAAAATGACCGAAACTTACAGAGATTGGCATGATAAGTTGCCATTTGCCCTCTATGCTTATCGAACATCTGTCAGAACTTCTACTGGGGCAACACCTTTCTCATTGGTTTATGGAATGGAAGCAGTTCTACCCATTGAAGTAGAGATACCTTCCCTTCGAGTTTTGTCAGAATTGAATTTAGATGAAGCAGAATGGATACAGTCTCGATATGATCAGTTGAATTTGATTGAGGAAAAGAGGCTAAAGGCTATTAAACATGGACAGATGTATCAAAAAAGAATGATGCGAGCTTATGACAAAAAGGTTCGCCCAAGAGAGTTTCATGAGGGAGATTTGGTTTTGAAGAAGATTCTTCCCATACAAAAAGATTTCAGAGGAAAATGGATGCTGAATTGGGAAGGGCCTTATGTGGTGAAGAAAGCTTTCTCTAGGGGTGCATTAATCCTGGCCGAAATGGATGGAAGAAATTTGTCTAATCCAGTGAACTCAGATTCAGTCAAAAAGTGCTACACTTAACAACGGAAGAAAGCCAAAGTGAAAATCCGCAAAGGGTGCTTTGAGACTTTCAAAAAAAAAGGGGGGCAAAGTGAAAACCCACAAAGGGCGCTTTGAGACCAAATAAAAATGGAAAGGCCCAAAGTGAAAACCCGTAAAGGGCGCTTTGAGACTCAATAAAAAAAGAGAAGAGAAAGAAAAAGAGAAAAATGAGAGGCTAAGGTGAAAACCCGTAAAGGGCGACTTCAGACCAAAGGGGATTTAAGTTGAAAAACCGAAAAGGGCGGCTCAAATATGGATCCAAAGTGAGAAGGCGGTGGTCTTGTTATACTTGAATTAACCGTGAAGGGGGTATGTTGCATCTTGGGGCGTTAACAAAGTGCTTCTGATCTCTTAAACACTTGTCGAGTTTGAATTGGTATTCAAGAAGTTTGTGCAAAGACGCTCAGTTTGCGATATCAAGGGTACTTGGTCCTCATTTTATTTCCAACAAATTGGTTATCTTTGAATTATTCTTTCTCTTATACAGTCCAAAATTAATGACCATTGTTGTTCTTTTGATGACTTGTTTACTTTGAACTCAGTTCAATTCCATTCTTATCCGTTATTACAATTTGATTGCAAGCATGTTGCATTGACATAATGATGAATGAACTAGTAATGTTTTCACAATAGAAGTTTTGCATTACTCTAGGGGTTTCTAGATAATGTAAGAGTCTGAAGTAGAATAATTGTTTAGAATGCACCAAAGTTCAAGGATATACTTGAATAAATCACCTCTTTGGATTTCTGTCCAAATAATATGGCATTAGTGATACAATTTCAAAAGGTGATTGATCTAAGGGGAAAAATATTTTCAGGAAAGGAGAAATATTTTGTATTCATGCAAATGTCATGCACATTTGGCTATAACACCTGAGGAGTGAGGTAGCGAACTGAATAGAGGAAAATTCAACTATAAGTTGCAATGTTTTTGTCTCAAAAGGAGGGACATTGGAATTACAGTGGGGCAAGCTGGCCAGGCAAGATATGATTGTTTCTTTGGGATACTCTGTCAAGATGATGGTTGAGTAGATGCGTTAGTAACAATATTAATAAACAACGAGTGGTGATACCCTAAATTGTTAAAATGGAATCATCCCCATTTTTGCATATATCATTCATAACACATTTAGTTAGAAGCATTGGATTCATTTCAATCATAGCATCCTAATTATTTGGCATAAGCATGTGCATATAAAATGGAGTCTACAGGACAGGTTCCCTAGAGGATAGTATAGCAATATTGGTGAAGATTGAAGATCTTATCTCCCTGAAGTTGCAGAGGAGCGGATCGAATATGGTGAATCTTATCTCCATGTATCGGCAATGGAGCAGATTTTACCACCCGCCTCACCTCTCTGAGGTAGTAAGAGAGCAGTTTGAAGAATGAGTCTTATCTTTCTGAGGTAGCAAGAAAGCAGACTGAAGATTGAAGATCTTATCTCCCTGAAGTTGCAGTGGAGCAGATCGAAAATGGTGAATCTTATTTCCATGTATCGCCAATGGAGCAGATTTTACCACCAGCCTTATCTCTCTGAGGTGGCAAGAAAACAGATTGAAGAGTGAGATCTTCTTGAGATAACAAGGGAGCAGAATGAAGATCTTATTTCCCTAAAGTTGCAGCAGATCGAGAACAAATCTTATTGGAAACACAAAAATTTATATACTTTTTCATACCCAATTCTACTTAAAATCATGCAAATTCAGTTAAATTCTTGTAAAAAAACTTAAATATTATAAAATAATTAAATTATGTTAAAAATATGAAAATTATGAATTTTAATTAATTTTGTAGTTAATTTTGACTAAATTTGGTTATTTTTGACAAAATTACACAATTGGAGAAAAAGGGCCCGGTGAACACTGCGAGAAGAACAAAATCGAGAGCAATTTGAAGTATCGAGACCAATTAATTTCCAGCCTAAGACGATCCAGAAATGTGTATTAATTCATAATTAAATTAATTTTAATTTATTTCCTATTTAATTTAGGTTAAATGAATTAATTTTAATTAATTATGAAGAAAGGGCCTAGTGAACCGCACTGGTTGAACCGAATGAAGTGAGCCAAACCGCCACTAATTGGGCTGACCAGAACCGTCCATTGGCTGACCCAAATCAGGCAATTAGCTGATAAAATATTCTTGCAAAAAGGCCCTTGAAAAACCTTCAAATTACGTTCAAACCCCATCTTTATTTTAGGCTTTGTAGATTTGCCCCAGCCTATTTTTAGCAAGGTTGAAAGCTTCAACCTTGACATGTGTGTGGCCAACCGTGGGAGGGCTCTCTTGGCTGCTGAATTTGCTATTTTTAGTAGCCCTCTTTAGCTATAAAATCCACCCTATGCTGCCCATTTCAAGGTATCCCTCAACATCCCTCATTCCACAACATTCTTTCACCCTCTCTTCACTTCTCTCAAAGTTTCCTCTCAATTTTTCCATCCCAGTTTCCCTTCCTCTTGTGCCGATTTCCTCTCTTGAGAAAGAGGTGTTCTTCAACCATCTTGGGCAGCAATCAAGGATTCATAGAAGCCTTGAAATCCAAAAATGTGTATTGAGACCAATTAATTTCCAGCCCAAGACATCCAGAAATGTGTATTAATTCATAATTAAATTAATTTTAATTTATTTCCTATTTAATTTAGGTTAAATGAATTAATTTTAATTAATTATGAAGAAATGGCCTAGTGAACTGCACTGGTTGAACCGAATGAAGTGAGCCGAACCAGCCACTAATTGGGCTGACCAGGATCGTCCATTGGCTGACGCAAATCAAAAAATTAGCTGATAAAATATGCTTGCAAAAAGGCCCTTGAAAAACCTCCAAATTACGTTTAAACCCCATCTTTATTTTAGGCTTTGTAGATTTGCCCCAGTCTATTTTTAGCAAGGTTGAAAGCTTCAACCTTGCCATGTGTGTGGCTGGCCATGGGAGGGCTCTCTTGGCTGCTGAATTTGCTATTTTTAGCAGCCCTCTTCAGCTTTAAAAGCCACCCTATGCTGCCCATTTCAAGGCATCCCTCAACATCCCTCATTCCACAACATTCTCTCACCCTCTCTTCACTTATCTCAAAGTTTCCTCTCCATTTTCCATCCCATTTTCCCTTCCTCTTGTGCTGATTTCCTCTCTTGAGAAAGAGGATATCTTCAGCCATCTTGGGCAGCAATCAAGGATTCATAGAAGCCTTGCTTGCCGAAGACAACAGAGACTAAGAACGGAGCAACAGTCAAGCTGCAGAGAAACACTGGATTTGCTTTCTGTTCCCTTTCTTTTTAATTTCTGTTGTTTTTATGATGAACATATCTATGAAAAATATTGTTGTTGAAATGGTTATTTTAATCAGTTTAGCTTGAATTTTAATTCGTGTTGGGTTGATTATATTTTGCCTACATGAATTATTAAATTAGTGTTTCTGCTGTTATAGGCCTCAGTGAAATGCTTGATTAAGTAAAATCATGCTTAGGTTATCTGGCATTATAATTGTTTAGATAACTAAAGAATTAATTGTTTAAATGGATTGAAATTGCAATTAATGGATTCAGTACTTAATCAGTGCATGTTTAATTCTTCTAAGGTAACTAAAAATTAAATTAGCATTGTATTTGGCGATACATATGCCTTGCATAAATTGCAAGATTGTTGTGATTAAATTGTTTCAAGGTATGGCTACTTTGTTACTTCACATAATCTTTTACATGTTTATTAAGTTGAATTAATCGGTTGAATCGACATAGGAATATGCGAGAGATAATTTAATTCAATATGTATGTATGTGCGATAGCATGTTTACTTTATTAAATCTGTTTAGTCGGTTGAATTGGCATAGGGATATGTTCAAGAGGTAAATGGAATTTTTTTAATTAGTAAATATGTTCATAAGTTAGCAAATTACTGGGTTGCCGTGAATTTATTCATAACAGCATAAGCACAAATTTAATATTTCTAAGTTAAACAGGTATAATTAATCCAACACAATTATATCATCTTGATTAAATCTTAATTGAAATCGTGCACTAAAACTCTTTTATTTTATTTAAATTGTTTACTTAGTTTTAAAATCTTAGTTTATAAATCACTCTTGTCAAACCAAAATCATTTTTACCTCACCAAAGTGTTTTAATTAATTTCATAAATATCGCTTTTTACAGTCCTTGTGGGTACGATAACTCGACATTTACTTGTCACTTTATTACTTATTACGATTGTGTACACTTGCACATTTCCGCCGTTCCAAGTTTTTGGCGCCTTTGTAGGGGACTATTTAAAAAAAACATTATTTGTGAATTTATTTTTACATTTTGGTTCTTTTATTTTCCTATTCAATTTTACTTAATTAATTCTTCTCTGATTATTTCAGGTGTTTATGAGTATTGACCGAATTATCGACTTACTTCCAGTGGACCCTGAAATAGAATGAACCTTTCGCCAACGAATAAGACAAGCGAACCAGAGAAGGATCGAAGAGATGAATTTCAAGAATATCAATCAAGGAAACAGAGCAAACCTTGCTCAAAATCCTATCCTTATTGCTGATGATAGGGATAGAGCTTTACGACAATATGCCGTGCCAGTTTTTAATGACCTTAATCCAGGTATTAGAAGACCTGAGATCGAGGCACAACAATTCGAGCTAAAGCTAGTCATGTTCCAAATGCTTCAGACAGTGGGCCAGTTCAGTAGAATGCCTACTGAAGATCCTCATCTTCATTTAAGACTATTTATGGAGGTGAGCAACTCTTTCAAGCTAGCCGGAGTACCCGAAGATGCATTACGATTAAAAAAGTTCCCGTACTCGGTGAGGGACAGAGCTCGAGCCTGGTTAAACTCACTGCCACCGAACTCGATTTCTACATGGCAAGAGTTAGCAGAGAGATTTCTTGTGAAGTATTTCCCGCCTAGCAAGATTGCTAAGCTGAGAAATGAGATTACTGCTTTCCAACAAATGGATGATGAGTCATTGTATGAGGCAGGGGAAAGATTCAAAGAGTTATTACGAAAGTGCCCTCATCACAGGATTCCGCATTGCATCCAACTTGAGACATTTTACAATGGTCTCAACGCTCACACAAGGATGGTAGTAGATGCTTCTGCTAACGGTGCTATCTTATCTAAGTCTTACAATAAGGCTTATGAAATCATCGAGAGGATCACCAGTAACAATTATCAGTGGCCAACCAATCGAGCAACGTCAGGAAAACGAGTTGCTAGAATCCATGAAGTGGACGCTCTCACTTCACTTGCATCCCAGGTATCTTCGATATCTTCAATGTTAAAGAATCTTACCACTAATGGGTCTAACAGTTTTGTAGCTCAACCACCTAACCAATATGAGAATATAGCCCGTGTCTATTGTGGGGAAGGACATGTGTTTGAAGAATGTCCATCAAACCCAGAATCCATGTACTACATAGGTAATCAGAACCAGAACCGAGGAAGACAAGGGCTACAATCCAACTTTTACAACCCATCATGGCGAAATCACCCCAATCTTTCCTGGAGTAACCAAGGGGCTGGAGGCAGTAACAACTCTGTCCAACCTAGACCAACCCAGCCGCCTAGTTTTTCACAGCAAGTTCAGAAACCAGTTCAGGCTGAATCGTCCAATAGATTAGAGAATTTATTGAAGGCATACATGGTGAAGAATGACGCCACTCTAAGGAATTTGGAGAATCAAGTGGGCCAGCTTGCTACTGAACTTAGGAGCCGTCCACAAGGTGCTTTACCTAGTTATACGGAAAATCCGAGAAATCTAGGGAAGGAGCATTGTAAAGTACTAACATTGAGGAGCGGAAAAACGGTAGAGCCCAACATCATTGAAGCTGAAAAGGAGCATGCTGAAGTTCAAGATTTGGAAGAAGTTCAACCGGGTGTTGAAGTTCCTGTTCCACTAGAACCAAAACCTGCAATACCTGAAAAGGTAACCTCAGAACTAGCCAATTCTGATCAGCCAACCATTCCGTTAGCAGCAAAATTGCCGCCAAAGACAAATCAACCAGTATCAACTCCAGTATATAAACCTCCACCACCTTACCCTCAAAGACTCCAGAAGCAAAAAAAGGAGGTCTAATTCAAGAAATTCCTTGACGTACTCAAGCAACTTCATATCAACATCCCATTGGTTGAAGCACTTGACCAAATGCCAAATAACGTAAAATTCATGAAAGATATCCTGTCCAAGAAGCGAAGACTTGGAGAATTTGAGACGGTAGCTTTGACGAAGGAATGCAGTGCATATCTTCAAGACAAATTACCCCCTAAGCTGAAGGATCCTGGGTGTTTTACCATTCCATGCAACATTGGAGCAGCTTATTATGGTAAGGCACTATGTGACTTGGGCGCAAGTATCAACTTGATGCCTATGTAGATATTTAAGAAGTTAGGGATAGGTGAAGTTCGACTTACTACGGTTACACTTCAGCTAGCAGATCGATTCTTAGCACATCCAGAAAGAAAAATTGAGGATGTATTGGTACGTATAGATAAGTTTATCTTTCTTACTGATTTTGTAATTTTAGATTTTGAAGCAGAAAAAGAGGTACCAATTATCCTGGGGAGACCGTTTTTAGCAACAAGGACACTTATTGATGTGCAGAAGGGCGAACTTACTATGTGCGTTCAGGACGATCAGGTAACATTTAACGTTTTCAAGTCAATGCGATTTCCTGACACAATAGATGATTGTTCTGCAGTATCCAACTTAGAGGATTTAATAGTGGAGAAAGAACTCAACTCTGTTGAGGATCCTCTGGAAAGAATTTTGACATCAGACCCTCCAAGTGATGAAGAGGAGGATGGAAACTTAGCTTTGCTAGAAGCTAATCAAAAGGGATTTAGTCCACAATCCCATTTCGAATCTTTAGATTTAGATGAAAGAGATTACACACAGCCGAAAGCGTCAATCGAGGAGCCACCTAAACCAGAACTCAAGGTATTACCTTCTCATTTAAAATATATTTATTTAGGTGACGCTTCTACTCTGCCTATGATTGTTTCAGCAGAGTTAACTACTGAGCAAGAAGAGAAACTTATCTTAGTTCTGAAACAATTTAAGAAGGCTATCAGATGGACCATAGCTGATATTCGCGGTATTAGTCCATCTGTATGCGTGCACAAGATCATCCTGAAAGATGGTGAAAAAGGGATGATCGATGGACAATGAAGGCTAAACCCCATCATGAAGGACGTAGTGAAAAAAGAGATTATCAAGTGGTTAGATGCGGGTATCATTTACCCTATTTCAGACAGTTCATGGGTAAGTCTGGTTCAGTGCGTACCAAAGAAAGGAGGTATCACGGTCATAGAGAATGAGAATAACGAGTTGATACCAACTGGAACAGTTACGGGATGGAGAACCTACATTGATTACCGGAAGCTGAACAAGGCAACTAGGAAGGATCACTTCCTTTTGCCTTTCTTAGACCAGATGCTGGATAGACTCGTGGGGTGAGATTACTACTATTTTCTCAATGGCTACTCGGGGTACAACCAGATTACGGTAGCACCGAAAGATCAACACAAGACTACATTCACTTGCCCGTATGGTACATTTGTATTTAGACGCATGCCATTTGGTTTATGTAATGCACTTGCTACATTTCAAAGATGTATGATGTCTATTTTCACTGACATGGTTGAGAAATTTTTGGAAGTTTTCATGGATGACTTTTCAGTGTTTAGAGATACGTACGATGATTGCTTAGCCAATCTGGAAAAGGTACTTAGGCGATGCGAAGAGACAAACCTAGTCCTTAACTGGGAAAAGTGCCATTTTATGGTACGAGAAGGTATCGTTCTAGGGCATTGGATAATAAGACATAGGATCGAGGTAGACAGAGCAAAAGTAGATGTTATTGAGAAACTCCCACCTCCAACATCTGTAAAGGGTGTTAGGAGCTTTTTGGGCCACGCCGGGTTCTATCGAAGATTTATCAAGGTCTTCTCCAAAGTTGTTAAACCTTTATGCAAATTATTAGAGAAGGACACGATATTCAAATTTAATGAAGAATGCTTAAAAGCTTTCAATGACTTGAAGAATCGATTAGTCACGGCACCCATAATTGTCACACCAGACTGGGACTTGCCATTTGAATTGATGTGTGACGCAAGTGACTTCGCAATAGGAGCTGTCATGGGCCAGTGAAGGAACAAAGTTTTTCATCCCATCTACTATGCAAGCCAAACTCTGACAGGAGCTCAGTTAAACTATACGGTAACAGAAAAGGAGTTACTTGCTATTGTATTTGCTTTCAACAAGTTTCGATCTTATCTTGTAGGTACCAAGGTAACTGCCTATACAGACCATTCAGCAATTAAATATTTACTTGCCAAGAAAGACGCTAAGCCGAGCTTGATCCGATGGGTACTACTACTTCAAGAGTTTGATTTGGAAATTCAAGATCGAAAGGGAGTAGAAAACCAAGTAGCAGATCACTTGTCCAGATCGGAGCTGCAAGAAGGGAATTCTCCACTTGTACCGATTCAAGAAACATTTCCAGATGAACATATACTGAAGGTAAGTCATGTCCATAATACCCCTTGGTTTGCTGATATTGCTAACTTTTTAGCTTGTGGTTTAATGTCGTATGATAAGACATATCAACAAATGAGAAAGTTTCTTCACGATGTGAAGTACTGTTTCTGGGAGGAACCATACCTGTTTAAAAAGTGTGCAAATCAGATGATTAGGAGATGCGTGGTAGAAGAAGAAATACTGCAGATTCTATACCACTGTCACTCAGCCCCAAGTGCGTGTCATTTCGGAGGAACTCTACTGCAGCCAAAGTATTGCAAGCCGGATTCTTTTGGCCAACACTATTCAAGGATGCATATGCATATGTAAAGAGTTGTGACCGATGTCAAAGAGTTGGAAATGTCACCAACAGAAATGAGATGCCTCGAACAAACATCATTAAGGTCGAATTATTCGATGTTTGGGGTATTGATTTTCTTGGGCCCTTTCCTTCGTCTTTTGGTCACAAGTATATACTGGTCGCAGTAGATTATATGTCCAAGTGGGTCGAGGCAGAGGCATGTTCGACAAACGATGCTAGGGTTGTGATGAAGTTTTTGCAGAAACACGTGTTCACGAGGTTTGGAACCGCGAGAGCCATCATTAGTGATGAAGGGTCCCACTTTGTGAACAAGTGGTTAAAATGGTTACTAGACAAGCACGAGGTGAAACACAAGGTTGCAATGGCTTACCATCCGCAGACGAATGGACAAGCTGAACTGGCAAATAAAGAAATCAAGGGCATATTGGAGAAGGTAGTTTGCCTGAACCAACAAGACTGGTCCAAAAGACTAGATGACGCTTTATAGGCCTACAGGACAGCGTACAAGACACCTTTAGGGATGTCACCCTATAGGCTAGTTTTCAGTAAAGCATGTCATCTACCATTGGAGTTAGAGCACAAAGCTTACTGGGCTCTTCGAGGACTCAACTTAGATCCTAAGCTCGCAAAAGAAAGACGAATGTTCCAACTCAATGAGTTAGAAGAATTCTGAATGTTCTCATATGAAAATGCCAAATTACTCAAAGAGTGACTCAAGAAATGGCATGACAAACACATCCAAGTTCGAGAATTTGAAGCAGGTCAGTAATTATTGTTGTTCAACTCGAGATTGAAGTTCTTTCCAGGTAAGCTAAAATCACGTTAGTCCGGTCCATTTACAATTCACAGAGTCTATCCATACGAAGTTGTTGAACTCCAAGGTAAGAGAGGTAATTTTCAAGTTAATGCTCAGCGTTTGAAACACTATTGGGGGAATAAAATCGAACAGGATAACGTCTCGTTCATTTTGTCAGATATTTAGTAATTTTCGTGTTTTGTTTAATAAATAATTTAGGGTCTATTTTTTGGGTTTAGTATGTTTAAATAAATTCTGTCTAGGAGGTTGGAACTTAAGCGGGACCATTTGTGACCCCTCCAATCTTTCCTGGGAATTTATTTTAACATAATTTTCCAAGAAATTTTTCCCTAATCAATAAAATAAATTTTTGTTTTTCAAATAAAAGGGTCAATTTGATCTAATTTTTAATTTGCAACTCAATTTTTAAAATTGAATTATTTTAAAATTTGATTGCTCTTTTCGTAAATAATAAAAACTAAATGCCTTTTTTGTAAATATTTTTAGAGGCTTCTAGAATAAATGTTTTTAGTTAAAAAATGATAATTATTAATATATAATTATACCCATTATAATTTATATTAATTATTATAAATTTTGGGATTTTGTTTGATAAGTTTTGATAATAAGATGATAATCTTTAATATATAATTATATCTATTTATATATTAATCTTTATCAATTTAGCATGAAATTAGGATTTTATCTTTGTTTTAATAAATTAAATAGCAATTAATAGTTTAATATATGCATATATCTAATTATTAATTGTTGTTATCTTTATATAGGATTAGAATTTAGAATTTTATTAATTAATTTGTTTTAAGAATTCTACTCTAATTCCTATTTCTCTGCTTATAAATACTACCCATCTTCCCATTCACCCAACACTTAAAACCCAAAGCACCAAAATACCCAAGTGCCGAAACCCCAAGTAGCAGCAGCTCTAAGCAGTCGGCCAGCACACGCCTAGCTCCATCACTCGCACGTCCCGCGCACAACGCCCATGTTGCCTCAAGCGGCCCTATGCTCAGGTCGCACCAGGCCTTCACCTCGCGCGCAACCTACTGCCGAATGCCCGTGTTGCTACCAGCCCTACTGCGCACTGCTGCTCCCACACGCACCACGCCCGCACGCCCTAGCTACTTGTGCGGCATTCCTTTCCCATCCATCCTAAGCCACAAACCTCCAACCCTTCTTTTAAATTCCCATCTTTTTCTTCGTTATTATTATTAATTCTTAGAGTTTTTATATTTTTACAAAAAAAGGTGGTAAGACCTAGTTTTTCTTAATTTTAATTTTAATTAATTAATTTTTCAAATCATTGAATTACTAATGATTTTTATTAAAATTTATTGAGAAACTAATTTTTCCATCTTATGATCAGGTTAAACATGCCTCGCAAGAGAACTCGTGCTTCCGCTCAAATTGATGAAACACAAAACAAATTCCACTGTGAAGAAGCCAAAGTGAGATACGAAAGTATCTTCAAAAACCAACAGATGCATCCAGAAAAAGGCTTCACTTTAAAGGAGAGCAACTACCGAGATTTTATGGCTCGTATTCGTCAAGTTGCTGAAACCCTAAATTGGGAGTTGTTTTGTGAAAAGAGACCAAGTGTGAATGAGGAACTAGTTTGTGATTTTATGCAAATTTAACTTCAGGCGAGATGATAGAAGTTCCAGTTTGCAGAATCAAGGTACCGATAGATTCAAATGTTATCAATGAATTCTTTGAATTACCAGATCTCGAAAATGATGAATATTCCATATTGATGAGCAATATCAAGCCTAAAAATCTGCGAGAAATTCTTGAGGAGCTTATAGTTGAAGGTTCTAGTTGGACTATGTCGAAACAAGGAACCCACATGTGTCAAAGAGAATACTTAACACCTATTGCAAAGGTATGGTTTTATTTCATCCGTTTCAGCCTTCTGCCTAGCTCACATGGGACTACAATTTCATTGGAGTGAATGGTCTTACTATACTCAATCTTAACGGGTAAGACCATTGATGTGGGAAAGATCATTTTGAAAGAAATTCGAAACTCTGCCGCTAGACGTTCTGGCCCTGCTTACTTCCCCTTTACAATAACTATTCTGTGCTTGAAAGCAGAAATTCTTACTAATGTCAAGAAGACAGGGTACACCCAAGGCACAATTACAGATTGGGACCTCTACTGAGTAGCTGGAGACTCAGTTCTACAACAATGAGTTGAAGAAAGTGAAGAGCCTGAGGAACCTGATGAAGAAGAAGATCCCACGATGCAATCATTTGAAGTCCCTGATAAAGTGGACCCAGTAGAGCCAAAAGATGAATCAGATGCTGGAATTTCAATGTATCGAGCTAAATTGTCGAGCCCAAACCTTCGAGATGAGCTATCAAAACTGATGGACTTAATGCAACATATGCAATGGCAGCAACAAGCCTACTAGAGATACTAAAAAATAAGGGATGACTCGATGAGAAGTGATTTTAAGAAAATATACAATGACCCATTAATTTTTGTGCCTGAATTTCCAGATTTCATATTCGAGCCATGGACTCCACTCTCAAAAAAAGAGCGAAGCGATTCATGCAAAGGCAATAGTGATTGAGCAAAATATGAGTCAAATACGGAAGGGTCTGCAAATAAATAAAGGGAGGATCTTGACTTTATTTTATCTCTGTTCTTAGGTCATTTTAGGATTAAGTTTAATTATGAATTTATTTATGTTTTTTGCATAAAAAAACAAGAGAGGAAAATCACTAATAAAATGTGAGCAAGTCACAAAACTTAAAGTGTAGCAATAAATATATACATGTCTAGGATTGGATTTAGAAAGAGCTTGGTACTTAAGCAGTCAAATTGACTCACCTCCTCTTTTCTAAAATCCTACCTGGTGTGAAGTATCTATTCACTTTAAACAATGAGGACATTATTCATTTTAAGTTGGGGGGACTGAGAAATTGAATTATTTCCACTCAGGATAAAATTTTTCTTTTAATTATGATTAGGATATATTTTGTTCAAAAATTTGAATTCTATTAAGTATGCTCAATTTAAGTATGAATAAAGTTCTATTATTTCAATAAATTATTATGTTAGCTTAATAATGACATGAATGTGTTTTTAAAAAAGCATGCAAATTCGTACCATAAAATTTTTAGTTCTTTTGGAAAGTTAGGTATGCATGAAAGTTTAAGTCTTTAGAATTGACTTAGTAAGTTTCTTGAGGCGAAATCCTAAGGAGTATGAAACGTTGGAAATGATTTAAGCAACTATTGTTTGGACCATTTGAGCCTTTCAAGCCCACCATGGTATATTTTATCCATTGAAACCCAACTTTGAGACTATATGGCCTGATTTTATTCCGACCCTTATAATAATTAGCCATTACTTTTTGCTTAATTATCTTAAAATTGTCCCAAACACCACACTTGGTAATATTCTAGATGTTGTTCGAAAATAAGTTTGGGGGAGTTGACAAGAAGTATCAATTGCTCGAGAATTGTAGTACACAAAATAAGTGCTCGTGTTAATTGAAAAAAAAAGCACATATATTTGAAAAAGAGCATATGAAAGTCAAGTTGGTGTATCGAAGGTAAAAACTCTGAAGGTTCAATTGACGCTGAGTCTAGGGTTTTTTGTACCAAAATTTATCCATCTTTCACTTACCCCTAGCCTAGCCACGTTACAACCCTGATAAAGACCTATTGATTCAAAGTCCCCATGCTACCTACATTAGTGGAGAGAAATTGCTACGATCAACATATGAAGACATAAGTTAAGCTTAATGATTGCAGCCTAGTCTCTAATAAAGGAATAAAAATCAAATTGATAAGGATTAACATGTCTTTATTACAAAAGCATTTAGTCTAAATTTTTCTATAATAATAAGTGGTTGAATTTAAGTTGAACAATATGCATACTTAAGTAGCATAACTAACAGATTTCTTGTCTTTGACCATAAGTATTTTAAGTTCATAATTTTGGGAAAAATGTTGTTCTAAAGGAATTTTTCAAAGGTGTTTCCGAGAGATTCTTTTCAAAATTTGCGCATTACTCGGGACGAGCAATGAATTAAGTTTAGGGGTGTGGAAACACAAAAATTTGTATACTTTTTCATACCTAATTTTGCTTAAATTCATGCAAATTCGGTTAAATTCTTGTAAAAAAAATTAAATATTATAAAATAATTAACTTATGTTAAAAATATGAACATTATGAATTTTAATTAATTTTGTAGTTAATTTTGATTAAATTTGGTTATTTTTAACAGAATTACACAATTGGAGAAAAAGGGCCCGGTGAACATTGCGAGAAGAACAAAACCGAGAGCAATTTGAAGTATCGAGGCCAATTAATTTCCAGCCCAAGACGGTCAGAAATGTGTATTAATTCATAATTAAATTAATTTTAATTTATTTCCTATTTAATTTAGGTTAAATGAATTAATTTTAATTAATTATGAAGAAAGGGCCTAGTGAACCGCACTGGTTGAACCAAATGAAGTGAGCCGAACCAGCCACTAATTGGGCTGACCAGAACCGTCTATTGGCTGACGCAAATCAGAAAATTAGCTGATAAAATATTCTTGCAAAAAGGCCCTTGAAAAACCTCCAAATTACGTTCAAACCCGACCTTTATTTTAAGCTTTGTAGATTTGCCCCAGCCTATTTTTAGCAAGGTTGAAAGCTTCAACCTTGCCATGTGTGTGGCTGGCCATGGGAGGGCTCTCTTGGCTGCTGAATTTGCTATTTTTAGCAGCCCTCTTCAGCTATAAAAGCCACCATATGCTGCCCATTTCAAGGCATCCCTCAACATCCCTCATTCCACAACATTCTCTCACCCTCTATTCACTTCTCTCAAATTTTCCTCTCCATTTTTCCATCCCATTTTTCCTTCCTCTTGTGACGATTTCCTCTCTTGAGAAAGAGTTGTTCTTCAGCCATCTTGGGCAGCAATCAAGGATTCATAGAATGTAACATCCTAATTTTTGGGCCTAGTCGGAACAGTGGTTTTGGGACCACAAATCTGATGAGGAAAAATTCATTTTTATTATATTTTTATGGTCTACGATTTCACGAAATGATTTCGTGAAAATTTCGTTCAAAAATTTCGTCGTTTGGGCACTCAATTTGGTCAAAAGGACTAAATTGTAAAAAGTGAAAAAGTTGAGTTCTACATGTTAGAAGTGTCTAATTGTTATGAGTTTTTAAATTAAAGGTTATTAAATGGTAATTAGACCATTTTGAAGTTTGTGGACAAAAATGAACATGGTATGATAGGTTTTCAAAAGTTTTTCATTAAGGGCATTTTAGTAAATTGGTAATTAAAATGAATTAAAAATGCAAAAATAAGCCAAAATTTTCATGTAAAACACCATGGCTAGGGTTTTCAAGCTTTCCAAGCTCATTTGTAAGTGATTCTGAGCCCCGTTTTTAATGTTCTTTACATTTTTGAAGTCCCGGTAACATGTTCTAGCTATTTCTATCATTATTTTGAGCTAGGGTTTGTGTTTAAAAATTTACCCATGAATGACATGCATGTATTTTGATGTTTAATGGTAGAATATGAAGCTTGAAATTGTGTTAAACAACTTTTGCTAAGTGATTTTACGTAAAAACGAGTAAAACGACATAATCGGTAAAAATACCTAATGTTCATAAGTACATGTTAGAGTGAGAATTTGATATTGCCAAGGGAAAAATGGTCAGCATGTCATAAAACATAAGAAAATAGGATGAAGTTTAATTTCTGAACCTTGGGTCAAAAATGCAAATATGCAAAAGTTTAGGGGTCAAAATACAAATTTGTAAAAATATGATTTTTGGACCCGTATGAATAATGTGACTAATTATTAGGCTAAATGTGTTATTATAGATGAAGGAAATCGAGATTCGGGCTTAAATCGGGAAAATACAAGGTTATGGACTAAAATGGTAAATTGTCGTTTCTGGATCGAGGTAAGTTCGTGTGTTAATAACAATGCAATACCATTCATAAATTGTATGAGTTAATATGTTTAAAAGAAGTTGATGGATGGTATGTATGATATGGAAAAATGTAATGCTTGTTGTGACATGTGAAATTGAATGGCAAATTATTGTTACATGAATTGAGTGTTAAATTACTATTACCTGGGTTGTATGAATTGCTACATGGTTGTACCTGATGAGATTTCAACAAGTTTGTACGTAAATAATTTATCGATTCTTTTTATTTTATTATATTTTGTTATCATATGAAATGTGGCTGCCTATAGACTGACTATTTGTTGTAAATTGCAAATTGAAAAAGGACTATGAATAAATTTGTAACATGTTGGAAATTGAGGAATTTCCCGGTTGAGCCTTCGGAATAGAAATGATATGAATGATCTATTGTGAGGTCACATGTGTAGTACTAAGTGCAGGCTACTATGCGTACCTGATAACTTTAATCACGTGTCTAGTACTAAGTGCAGGCTACTACGTGTATCAGATGGTTAGGTCACGTGTGTAGTACTAAGTGCAGGCTACTACGTGTACCGGATAATTGGTCGCATGTGTAGTACTAAGTGCAGGCTACTATGCGTACCAGATAGCTTTGGCTATAAGTGTGAAAATATGTGCAGGCATCTAAGTATCAGTTATTATTTCGAAGAGTTCAACGGGAAAATCGATTAAGTAAAAAAATACATGTGAACATGATTATATGATGAATAAGTGCAGGTATATGTTTAAGAAAATTTTGAGCAATATGATCGATATTTGAGTGAACTTCGATAAGACAATGGATAAAGTGAAATTATGTAAGAGTGAATTTTAGTAGTAAAACAGTGTTGGACAGCAGTAGTTGTGTGAATTTGAAAATTTACCAAAAAATTTGTGTAAGTTGAATTAAATTTCAAATAAATTATGGAATTAAAGCTTAATGAGTCTATTTTCATATAAAGGAAAAAGGGGGAGCAAAAGAGTTGTATATTATGTGATATTCTAATTTTTGTGAGACAGTTTCAGAATGAACAAGAGATCCCCTGTTCTGACTTGGAAAAATTGTTAAAAATTTTAGAAAACTAATTATGGGTTATAATGTATATTATTATAATCTTTGATGAGTCTAATTTTAATAGAAACAAACGGGAACATTATCCGAGTCTCGTACTATGAGATAAATAAATTTTAGTGAAGAAAGGTCAAAGCTGTTAAACAGCAAAACAGGGGAGATTTTGAATAATAAACTGTATTTATTGGCGGGACTAAAAATTCTAAAAATTTTATGGTGGAAATATATATGAGTCTAGTTTCTGGGAAAATTTACAGATCTTAATTTGGAGTTCCATAACTCTAGATATAAATGATTTAGTGACTATTACTCAAGAAAGCAGCTTAACCAGAACATGTGTAAATGTACAATTGAGTTAGTTTTACTGTGGAAAGCATGTTAGTATATTCCTTATTGTTATTTCATGTGAGCTTACTAAGCATAAAGCTTACCCCCTCCTTTCCATGTCTTTTAGTGTTGTCAGGTTAGCTCAGGGTTGGAGATCGTCGGAGGCAGCATCACACTATCAAGCCAACATCTTGACAGTATAAACACATATGCTAGAATTATCAAGTGAGTGGCATGTATAGGGACCTAGTTTTATAACATGTATTATTATAATTTGGCCAAATATATTGGTCTTTAGTGAGCTAATGATTCTAACTTATAAATCTAGCTATTTATGTTATGTTTGATATTGGTGATGTGCATATGCATGGTTGGTAATAAGTTGTTTAAGTTGTTTAATTAATGAATTAAGTCCGTTAACACCTCGTGTTCGACTCCGGCAACGGTCTCGGGTACGGGGCGTTACATAGAAGCCTTGCTTGGCGAAGACAATGGAGACTAAGAATGGAGCAACAGTCAAGCTACAGAGAAACACTGGATTTGCTTTCTGTTCCCTTTCTTTTTAATTTCTGTTGTTTTTATGATGAACATATCTATGAAAAATATTGTTGTTGAAATGGTTATTTTAATCAGTTTAGCTTGAATTTAATTCGTGTTGGGTTGATTATATTTTGCCTGCTTGAATTATTAAATTAGTGTTTATGCTGTTATAGGCCTCAGTGAAATGCTTGATTAAGTAAAATCATGCTTAGGTTATCTGGCATTATAATTGTTTAGATAACTAAAGAATTAATTGTTTAAACGGATTGAAATTGCAATTAATGGACTCAGTACTTAATCAGTGCATGTTTAATTCTTCTAAGGTAACTGAAAATTTACAGATCTTAATTTGGCGATACATATGCCTTGCATAACTTGCAAGATTGTTGTGATTAAATTGTTTCAAGGTATGGCTACTTTGTTACTTCACATAATCTTTTACATGTTTATTAAGTTGAATTAATCGGTTGAATCGACATAGGAATATGCGAGAGATAATTTAATTCAATATGTATGTATGTGCGATAGCATGTTTACTTTATTAAATCTGTTTAGTCGGTTGAATTGGCATAGGGATATGTTCAAGAGATAAATGGAATTTTTTAATTAGTAAATATGTTCATAAGTTAGCAAATTACTGGGTTGCCGTGAATTTATTCATAACAGCATAAGCACGAATTTAATATTTCTAAGTTAAACAGGTATAATTAATCCAACACAATTATATCATCTTGATTAAATCTTAATTGAAATTGTGCACTAGAACTCTTTTATTTTATTTAAATTGTTTGCTTAGTTTTGAAATCTTAGTTTATAAATCACTCTTCAAACCAAAATCATTTTTACCTCACCAAAGTGTTTTAATTAATTTCATAAATATCGCTTTTTACAGTCCCTGTGGGTACGATAACTCGACATTTACTTGTCACTTTATTACTTGTTACGATTGTGTACACTTGCATATTTCCACCGTTCCACTTATCTCCATGTACAGGCAATGGAGCAGATTTAAGCCAGTCATATTTCCCCAAAGAAGTCAAGATTTAGCAAAATCGGGCAAAATTGGTCCTCTTAAAGTCTTTGCTCTATTCTCATTACATGACAATGAGCAAAGAGGGGCAGCTATAATAGGCCCATGAAAAACAAAAAAACCAAAAATAAAAATATATTTATAAAACCAAACAAAAATAAATGAAAGACCAAATCGTTTATAGGGCTAAAGTCCATTTACAAAACCCAAAACTAAAATGAAATAATAAAAAAATAATACAATAAAAGTCCAATAAATCTGACCCAATTAAATAAATCCTAAAACCCAATAGCCCAAACCCGAGGCCCAATACACCCAAAAAAAGAGTACAGCAGATGAGAGCACCAGAAGCTTCTGGAATAGGCCAGAGAGTTGGGCTCCCACGAGTGGCTCCTCGCATGGCCTCCTTCGCACGTCTCCTCGCTCCTCCTATGGCCGAGTCTGCACAGGAATACACGAGAAGAAGTAGTAACAGAATAAACAGCCAAATGACAGAAGGAAAATATAATTTTTATTTTTCATTTATTCTGTAAATCTGGCTATAAAAAGCCATTATCTGTACCTTGATTTTTTACGCGGACTATACGCATACACAGGCAAATCAAATAGAGAGAGATTAGTCAACATTTTACGGTGATTTTAGCTTTTCTAGTTTTTTTTTCCTTCTTGATTTATTTTCTGGAAGTGCTTCATCACTGCATTTTTTTTAAAAAAAAATAGAAAGAAAGGAAACAAGGGACAGGAAGTGTTACCGTGCAAAAATGCCATGGATTTCTTCTCTTTGCTTCGTTGACATTGAAGTTGAAGGGAGATCTCGAGACTGATTCGGGCTAAAGTGGATGTTTTCTTTGAACTTCATTTTGCTTTTGGTAAAATAGCATAGGATTTTAAGTTTTTTTTTTTAAAAAAGGGAGAAGGAGTGCACTTACCAGATCTCCATGGGCGTGGCTTCTGTTGACAAAATCCGATCACCATTGGTGCTCCGTTAGCCATCAAATAAATGATGGTTTGGGCGGCTGCATGTTAAGCCAAACCCTAGTGATAGGGGATAAAATTTCTGTTTTAGGAAAATGGAAGGTTAAGTTGAATTTTGAAAAGAAAAAATGAAGGAAAATTAAAAGGTAGCATTAGATTTGGAAACAACATCAAGTAAAAGAGTGGGCTTGCGCGTGTTGACCCAATCCGAGAATTGGATCCGCTTGCTTTTGCTTCGAATGGGTTAATAGCGCATTTGGTCCTCCTCTTTCACGCCTATTTTCAATTGGCCTCTGTTTATACTTTTTTTATTTTAGAAATCTTCCCTAAAATTTGTATGCCTTCGCATTTTAGCCCACATCACAACGCAATGTTTCAGGATCAGGAATAATTTCAATCTGGGTCCCTGTGAATTCACGCGTGTTATACATGGGTCCTTATTTTATTATTAGTAGTTTATTTTATTTGTAAATTATCCTTTTTTACTTTTTACTTTGATTTCAATTAGGTAATTCGTTTAGATTCATTTTATAGTTTTAAATTCGGGCTTATTTTATGATAACCCGAATTAGGGCCTAATCGGAATAGTGGTTTCGGGACCAAAAAATCCGAGATAGAAATAATTATTTTATGATTATTTTGAGGTCTATGATATGATTGCATGATTGTGTGAAAATTTCGTGAAGAAATTTTATGCATAAAGTGCTTAATTTGAAGTTGAGGACTAAATTGAAGTTGCAAAACTTGCATTCTAGAAGTTTCTAGTATGAAATTGCTTTGAAATATTAATTAGGAGGTCTTAAATAGCAATTTGACCAATTTCTAAGTTTATAGACAAAAATTGGACAAAAATTGGACATGGATGGAATTTTTGAAAGTTTAGTAAGGAAGGGCATTTTGGTCATTTGGATATTAAATGAAATAAAATGGGAAAAATAACACAAAAATGATCATCTTCTCCATAAGTTGCTGCTGAATTTTGATCTCCACCATAGCTAGGGTTTCAACACTTTTAAGCCTTGATTGTAAGTGATTTCTATGCTCGTTTTTAATGTTCTTTACATTTTTGAAATCCACGTAGCTCGGTTTACCTATTTCTACCAATATTTTGAGCTAGGGTTTATATTTAAAATTTTACCCATGGATGATATGTATGAATTTTGATGTTTTATTGTAGAATATGAATTTTGAGATTGTGTTAAACAACTTTTGCTAAGTGATTTTTCGTAAAAACGAGTAAAATGACATAATCGGTAAAAATACCTAATATTCATAAGTACATGTTAGAGTGTGAATTTGATGTTGCTATATAAGGGAAAAATGATCAGAATGTCATAAAACATAAGAAAATAGGATGAGGTTTAATTTATGAGCCTTGGGGCAAAAGTGTAAATATGTAAAAGTTTAGGGGCAAAATGTTAATTTTGCAAAAGTTCGTACTAGGGGCTGTTTTGATGAATGTATGTATTAAATAAATTAATTTGGTATTATAGATCAAGAGAAAAGAGATTCGAGTCGAGATCGGGGGAAAATAAAGTTTATGAGGAATAGGCTCGACTATTCTCATTTTGTATCGAGGTAAGTTCATATGTAAATATTGTAATGTAACCGTTATTTGAAATCATTTAATGCTATTTATACGATATTATGATTGTTATCATGCAATTCTATGCTTTGTGGTCATTGTTGGACAACATGCAAAAATTTTATGAATTATGTGAAAAATGTGAAAGACTACCGAAGTATCGTCATTGGTATTCCAAGGAGAATGGTAAAGAAGTACGAACGAGGAAAGTCCCGTTGAACCTTAGGAATAGATTCGGATATTTGGGCATCCGAACTTGTTGAGTTGAGTCTGAGTTCACTTATGGATGCGAACATCCTAACTCGTTGAGTTGAGTCCAAGTTCACTTATGGATGCGAACATCCTAACTCGTTGAGTTGAGTCCGAGTTCACTTATGGATGCTAACGCTCGAGCTCGTTGAGTTGAGTCCGAGTTCGTGGAATGTATCTAGGCATCCGAACTCGTTGAGTTGAGTTCGAGTTCACTTATGGATGCGAACGCCCGAGCTCGTTGAGTTGAGTCCGAGTTCGCTTATGGGCGGGTTTGCATGGTAGCTTGGCTACATATGTGGCACTTATGTGCAAGCTTTCCATGTATCCGAGTTATATTCTGATGAGTTCAACGGGTAAAATTCTAGTGAAATGGAAGAATACTCAAGATGCAAGTGACGTATTGGTAAGTGTTGTGGAATGGGCACTTTGGACAGGTATGTACTTAACCCTCGGGTTGAGACTTGATACGACAACAATAATATGGTAAGATGATGAATGATGAATAGAAATGTGATACATGTTTTGGTGATATTATGCTAATGTTGGTTGGTATAATTACTTTGTTAAGTTATTTGTTATTTGCATGCAGACTTACTAAGCATCTATGCTTACTCCCTCCTTTTCATTCTTTGTAGTTTTGACAAGTCAATTTGGAGATCGGGACGGTCGGAGGCACGCTCACACTATCACTGGACAATCGCGGTATAATGACTTGAAATTTTTGGTAGTCAATCACAAGCTCGTAATCTTTCAATAATTCTAACCATCTCCGCTGTCTCAAATTCAAGTCTTTTTGTGACATCAAGTACTTGAGACTTTTGTGGTCGGTATATACTCAACAGTTTTCACCATACAAATAATGTCGCCAAATCTTCAAAGCAAACGCTATAGTAGCCAGTTCCGAATCATGAGTCTAATAATTCCTTTCGTGAGGTTTCAACTGCCTCGAAGCTTAAGCCACCACTTTTCCTTCTTGCATAAGTACACATCCTAAGCCATTTAGAGAAGCATCACTAGACACAACAAATTCTTTACCTGACTTGAGTTGTACAAACACTGGTGCCTCAGTCAGTAACTTTTAGAGTAGTCTAGTCATAGGAGTGTGGTCGACATTCTTCCGTCCATTCAAATTTAACATCCTTTTAGAGTAGTCTGGTCATAGGAGTAGCAATTATAGAAAATCCATTTACAAACCGTCGATAATAACTAGCTAGACCCAAGAAACTTCTAACCTCAGTTACATTCTTCGGTGGTTCCCAATCAACAATAGCCGAAATTTTACTGGGATCAACCCGTATACCATCACCTGAAACAATATGACCCAAAAATCCAACTTCTCGAAGCCAAAATTCACTCTTACTAAATTTGGCATACAACTGCTTATCTCTCAAAGTTTGCAAAACTATCCTCACGTGCTCAACATGCTCTATCTCATCTTTCAAATAAATTAAGATATCATCAATAAATACCACAACAAACTTGTCCAAGTATGTCTGAAATATATGATTCATTAAATCCATAAACACAGCAGGAGCATTTGTCAAACCAAATGGCATAACTAAAAATTCATAATGGTCGTACCTTGTTCTAAAAGCAGTTTCAGGCACATCTGACTCTTTTACTCGCAGCTGGTAATATCCAAACCTCAAGTCAATCTTTGAAAACCATGTTGCTCCATTCAGCTGATCAAACAAATCATCAATTCTCGGCAACGGATGCTTGTTCTTGATTGTTACCTTATTTAACTACCGATAGTCTACAGACAATCTCATAGAACCATCCTTCTTTTTCACAAATAATACAGGAACACCCCAAGGAGAAAAACTCGGTCTCACAAAGCCTTTGTCAGTCAACTCTTGTTACTGGGACTTTAATTCTTTCAACTCTATTGGTGCCATTCTATATGGAGCAATCGAGATCGGAGTTGTTCTCGATATCAACTCAATACCAAATTCTACTTCTCTGACAAGAGGCAAACCCGACAACTCTTCTGGAAATACACGCGAATTCACATACAATCGGCATTGATTCAATTTTCTTCTCAAATTCCTTTGTATTCAACACATACGCCAAATAAGCTTCATAACCCTTTCTCAAATATCTCTGAGCCGACATCGAAGAAATCACACTAGACAATGCCTCTAATTCATCTAATTCAACCCGTAGAATTTTACCATTTTCACATTTTAATTCAATAACCTTTTGTTTACAATTTACTATAGCATCATGCAATGTCAACCAATCCATACCCAAAATAACATCAAATTCGTCAAAAGGCAACAACATCAAGTCGGCTAGAAAATAATGACCTCTAATCATCAAAGGACATTTCTTGCATACTTTATCAACTATAACACATTTGCCTAACAGATTTGACATTTTAATCATAAATTCCATAGACTCAACAGGTATACTCATATTAGACACCAATTTCATGCACACATATGAATGAGTAGAACTGGGATCAATTAAAGCAATAACATTAACATCATAAAGAGAGAAAATACCAGTGATCACATCGGGAGGTGAAGCATCTTCACATGCCCTTATGGCATAAGCTCTAGCCGGAGCTCTAGCTTCAGATTTAAATGCTGAGTCTCTGACTACATTCTTGCCGCTTGCCTCATTCCCAGCATTTCTCGAAGATCTTCCTCTTGAAACTGCACCACTAGGTTTTGCACTCTAAAATTTTTCTTTCTCAATTCTCTAGGGACAGTCTCTAATAAAATGATTTGGAGAACCACACTGGTAACATTCGTTAGTTCTACATTGGCCAAGGTGACTTCTACCACATCATTGGCACTCGGGTCTAACAAATCTCGAATTTCCCACACTAGCCACAGAAGTAGTCTGAGATTTAAAACCCGCATTTTGTTTCTTATGATTCCCATAAGAATGTCCAGCCGAAACATGAGAACGAGAATACATATCTCTGGATTTTCTAGATTCGGTGGGAATGCACTGCTCATCGGTCTTTTCTTCAAATTTCTAGTCTCAGCCTCTGCCTTTCTTTTTTCTTTAATTAGTTCTTCAGCCTTGCAAGCCCAATCAACAAGTACTACAAACTCTTTCAACTCAAGAATTCCCACAAATACTTTGATGTCTTTATTGAGTTCGTCTTCAAATCGTCTGCACATTTTAGCCTTTGAAGGAATACATTCTCTAGCATACTTACTCAACCGAACGAACTCTCCTTCATACTCAGTAACTGTCATGTTGCATTGTTTCAACTCGAGAAACTCTTTACGCTTCTGTTCAACAAATCTTTCACTGATGTATTTCTTCCCAAATTCTTCTTGAAAGAACTCCCAAGTCACTTTCTCTTTCGGTACCATTGAAATCAATGTCTTCCACCAATAATAGGTTGAATCTCTCAACAAGGATATAGCACATTGTAAGCACTCTTCAGTTGTACAAGACAATTCATCAAATACCCGAATAGAATTCTCAAGCCAAAATTCTGCTTTCTCAGCATCATCATCAACATTTGCCCTGAATTCTTCAGCCCCTTGCTTGCGAATTCTGTCAACTTGGGTTCTATGAAATTTCATCAGATCCATACCTTGAGGCATCAGGGGTATAGGTTGAGGAATCGGGGAAGGTGAGGGAGGTTGTAGAGCATCCGGGTTTGTACGAACGAACTCGGTGTACCATGCATTCATCATCTAGAGAAAGGCTTCCTGAGCCCCTTCTCCTCCTCCTTGACTAACAGTAAGAGGTCGATTTTCAGTCAGCACCACCACTTCAACAGGAGTTGGAGCATTGCTCTCTACATCATCGGCCACAGATGGATCGGGATCTATTTACTATAAAAAAATCATTTTAAAGGTCAGGAGTCGTCACACTATCACAATATATATATGGCATGTATAGCAAAACCCGTACATACGCCACGTTAGTCCGCGAACCGACTTTACCATAGCTCTAATACCACCAAATGTAACACCCCCTTACCTAAGACCATCGCCGGAGTCGAGCACGACTTAAATTATCACTTAAACAATTTCAAACAATTTATTTCACCTTTTGTAATAAACTGCCCATCTGTGTCACAGTCGCTAAAAAATCATATCTCGAGTTATGAAACTCAAAATTAAAATCCGTAAATTTTATCTGAAACTAGACTCATATATCTATTTACTAATTTTTTTCCAGAATTTTTGGTTGGGCCAATTAGTACAGTTTATTAGTTAAAGTTTCCCCTGTTTCAGTGTTCGACTACTCTAACATCTGTTCATTACAAATCATTTTCTATCTGTACAGAATTCAGATGACTATGTCGTTTGTTTATATTAAAATTATACTCAATAAGAAATCTATACATATAAAGTATGACATCTAATTATTTTTGTACAATTTCTAGTGAATTTCTAAAGTTAGAACAGGGGATTCAGAAATCGCTCTAAACCTATTCTACAAAAACTTAAATTTCTCATAAAATGCAATCATTTACCTGTTTTGTTTCTTCCATATGAAAATAGACTCAATAAGCTTCAATTTCATATTTTATTAATTATCTAATTCTATCTCTACTATTTTTAGTGATTTTTCAAACTCACATCATTGCTGTTGTATGATACTGTTTTATAGCAAATTTCACCTTTTTATGAATTTCCATGGATTAGATAACACATTAAGTATACATAACACCAAATATGATCTTGATTAGCCATTCCAATGGCTAATCATTACCAAACATTTCCTTACCACCCAATAGCCATATCATAAGATCATATACACAAAATGATTATAATGCTATACATGCCATACTTAAAATATACAAGCCACTATACCAAAATGGTCCACGGATAGTGTGAGCGAGCCTCTGACCATTCCCAATTTCTACGTTGACTTGTCAAAACTAAAAATAATGGAAAGGAGGGAGTAAGCATAAATGCTTAGTAAGTTCACATGTAAATAGCAAGTAACATAATCATGCAATCCAACATAAAACATCATTTGTATAAATATCACCAAGACATTCATGTTACATTTGCATTTACTATATTCATGTTTGCATTTACTATCTTACCATGATTTCATCATACCAAGTTCTCAACCCGAGGGTTTAAGCACATACCTATCCAAATTTTCTCATTCACCACACTTACCAACATGTCACCTTCGTCTTAAGCATTCTCCTTATTCACTTAAGATTCACTTGTTGAACACATCGGAATATAATTTGGATACACGGATTGCATGCACATAAGTGCAGTATCCACAGCTAGACAAACTCAATAGCTTGCTGAAATTATGTAGCCAAGCTACCATGTAACCCGCTCATAAGTGAACTCGGACTCAACTCAATGAGCTCGGGAGTTCGCATCCATAAGTGAACTCGGACTCAACTCAACGAGTTCAGATGCCTAGTTACATCTCACAAACTTGAACTCAACTCAACGAGCTCGAAACTCAAATATCCTAGTGACATGTCACTTATATCCTAATCTATTCCCAAGGTTCAAACGGTATTTTCCTCAATCACACATCTTTGCTGTCTTCCCCGGAATGTCGAAACCGATACTTGATAGCATTTCATATTTATCAAGTAGCTCACATAATTTTGCATATTACTAAATAATAATCCACAAAGAATAATATTTCATGATAATACTCATCATATCATATAAATAACATTAAATTACTTAAAATGAAAATTATGTTACTACATTTACACCTGAACTTACCTCGGTACAAAATGTTAGAAATCGAGCCTATTCCTCGTAAACTTTATTTTTGCCTCGATCACGACTCGAATCTTGTTTCTCTTGATCTAAAATAACAAATTTAGCTTATTTAATACTCACATTTATTAAAACAGTCCCTGAATCAAACTTTGGAAAAATTATATTTTTGCCCCTAAATTTTACATATTTACACTTTTTCCCCAAGGCTCAGAAATTAAACTTCATCCTATTTTCTTATGTTTTATGACATGCTGGTCATTTTTCCCTTCTATGGCAACATCAAATTCTCCCTCTAACATGTACTTATGAACATTAGGTATTTTTACCGATTATGTCGTTTTACTCGTTTTCACGTAAAATCGCTAAGCAAAATTTGTTTAACACAATTTCAAGCTTCATATTCTACCATAAAACATAAAAAAAAACACATTTCACCTATGGGTATTTTTCCAAATATAAAACCTAGGTTAAATTATTGCTAGAATAAGCTTAATCAAGTTACCGGGACTCTAAAAACGTAAAGAACATTAAAAACGGGGCTAAAATGGACTTACAATCGAGCTTGGAAGCTTGAAAAACCCTAGCTATGTCTTCCTCATGTGAAATTCGGCCAAAGGGTTGAAGATGGACAAAATTGACTTTTAATTTTGTTTTTAATTCATTTTAATAACTAAATGACAAAAATGCCCTTAATTAAAAACTATGGTGTTTTATCTTCCCTTAGGTATTTTTGTCCAAACTAGTGTAATGGTCTAATTACTATCCAAGGACCTCCACTTTAAAAATCCATTATTCACAAGTACTTAGTACCTTTGTGAACTAGAACACACATTTTACAACTTTTGCAATTTAGTTCTAAATATCAAATTGGACCCTCTATCGAAAAAATTTCTAAATGAAATTTTCACACAATCATGAAATCATGCCATAGACCTTAAAATGATAATAAAATAATTATTTCTATCTCAGATTTGTGGTCCCGAAACCACTATTCCGATTAGGCCCTAATTCGGGATATTACAATACCTCTACTCACTAATCCCTTATAGAGGGATTAGTTTCTCATGTTTTTTGTAAATAATATAAAATCGATATCAAAGATAAACATAATGCGTGAATCGAAAATATAAGATTTATAGATTTCATTCACAAATCGAATCTGCCAAAATATAATAAAGAGAAAATGAAAGTAAACTAAAACCTAAGAAAAAGAGAAAAACTAAACTAAACTTAAGAGAGAAATTCTAAGCTAAGGAATTTGCGTCTTTTACATGTGACAAAAGAGCCTATTTAGAGATCTTAGGTGGCCGTCGTCCTTAACCCTAGGTTAGCTAACGTTCCTGAGCTTTAAGTTTGATTCTGTAGACCAAAATGGCCCCTGGCTCGTGTTTAATTCCCGTCCAGATTCTATATCGTGACATACTAGAACCTATGTCGCGATATAAGAGTTAGTTTACTCCTTTTGGGACATCTTAAGGGGTATGTCGCTACATCCTTAATCTGTGTCGTGACAACAAAGTCAATTTCATGATTTCTCCATTCTGCTCCCTATGTTGTGACATTGATTATTTTATGTTGCGACATAGTAGCTAATATCTATTTAATATGCCTTATAACAGTCTCCTGCACACTTATAAAGTTCATTAGCTCACCCTTAGGTCTTATTCTACCCCTAATGTCAATAAAAGACTCAATTTGCACATTTTATTGAATTTAACAAAACTTATTAAAACATATTAAAATCCTAATGATAATGCTTAATTTCAAGCTCTTAAAGTGCAAACACTAGTTTAATATGCTACACTTAATTACAACAAATCAACCATTCTTTATGACGCTATAGATATCAGAGCAGTCCCTAATATAAGATCAACTACAAACTCAACTTCTCTTTCTGGCAGTAACACAGGTAATTCTTTAGAAAAAACATCCGTAAATTCACGTATTGTTGGAACCTGATCTATTTTCGATTCAGATGCCTGAGTATCTAAAATGTATGCTAGATAAGGTTAAACACCTTGAGAAGTAAAGATTGGTTCCGTGCTATTACAAAAATAGATCTATTTGTTCCAACACAGACCAAATCACCGCTCGAACGTTTCAAAATAATTCATTTCTACTTGCAACTAACAACTGCATCATGAATTTTTAGCCAATCCATACCAAGAATAACATCAAATTCATCAAACGACAAAAACATTAGATCAACAAGAAATTTGTAACCCCGAATTTTTAGTGGACAATTTTTAACTATCACACTTTGATATATCGAATTTGACACCCTAATATCAAATTAAGTGAACCCTACTGGTAAATTCTTTCTGTAGCTAAAGTTGTGTATATATAGGAATGTGTTGACCTGGGGTCAATCAATTCAATAACAATAACAACAAAAAGAGTAACAGTACCATCAATGACGTATGGTGCTGTAGCTTTCTCTTTAGCTTGAATCGCGTAGGCTTTAGTTGGAGCTCAACCTTCAAATTCTGAAACACCCCTTACCAATGCTCGACACCGGAATAGGATACATGGCATTACCGACTTAAACATAAGAAAACATACAAAATCGGTCCATAAACTTTTGCCCAAATTAAAATCATTCGTTAACAAGCATTTTGTTCCTTATATGGGCCCACGAGGCCCAAAAAACACGTTGGTAGTGATTCGAAACTAAACCAAGAACTTTCAAAACTTTTACAACACTTAGAAAATTTTTCCTATTATAAATGGCCACATGCCCGTGTGGTTGGACCATGTGTATTTCACACACCCGTGTGGCTTTGGACACGCCCGTGTCCTCAGCCCATGTAACTTTCTGATTACGACGTCATGCACAAAATGTGGTCACACGACCAAAGCATACGCTTGTGTCCTTAGACCGTGTGGCGAATTAAATTCCAAAATCCGGTACAGACTTCATACGGCTTGGGCATACGCCCATGTCCTAAAGCTGTATCTCCCACACGGTCGAGACACACGGCCGTGTCTCTGCGCTTGTGTTTACTACTGAGCATTTGTTTTGCATTAATTAGGGTACAGGGGACACAAGACCAGATCACATGCCCATGGGGCAAGTCGTGTGTCACACATAGTCTAGAACACGCCCATGTGTCTACTCGTGTGGGCCACTTTAAGGCTATTTTCCAAGCCAAATGCCACCCTTATTTGTTTCAATAGATATAAACAAATAAGCAATATTTATTAGGCTTGCTTGCATGCATTTTCACACCATCTTATACACACATGACATTCATCAACATTCAATCATCAATAACCATAGGCCATATCATAATGGAATTTTCACATACATAGATGAATAGGTTTACAACCCAATAATCTTTATGAACCATATCTCATGGCCATACACAAAATGAATCAACGATCATTATAAGGCAACACATTTGGCTAGACCAATATGACATATAAAAAAAAGACTAGGTCCCTATACATGCCATACTCAAAATGTTGAGATTAACTATACCCAAATAATCCGATCGATAGTGTGAACGTGCCCCCTACGTACTTTGATCCTCGAGCTAGCTTGACGACACTATAAGAAAATGTAAAAGAGAGGGGGTAAGCATAAAGCTTAGTAAGCTTGCATGTAATTAACAAGTAATAAGAACACCGCAGCAAAATTGACTTTTAGTGACGTTTTTTAAGGTCTTTAGCGGTGCTTTTAAGCGCCCCTAAAACTATTTGCGGCGTTTTTACAAGCGCCGCAAAAAACACCGCTATAGACGGCGCCACTAAAGTTTGTGGCGTTTATTTAAAAAAAAGCCGCTAAAGGTCAAGACCTTTAGCGGCGCTTTTCCCGCAAACGCCGCTAAAAATCATGACCTTTAGTGGCACTTTTTTTGAAAACGCCACTAAAGAACATATCTTTTAAAAAATTATTAAATAATATTTATTTTTATGATAAATATTATATTATGTTTTATTTTGAAATTTGAACTTTAAACTATATACTTTTAAGGATAAATAAAAAATATTAATTAAATTAAATTTTCTATTAAAATTTTAACTTTAAAACTAAAATTTAAATTTAGAATTTAAATATTATGTTTAAATAATAGAAGCTACAAAACTAGTAATAATTAACACTACAAAACTCGTAATAATTAACCATCATGGTTAAAGAAGCTAGTACACAAGGTAGCTACAAAACCTTATTTCCATAACAAAAAATTCAAGTTCCAACTAAGATGAATGACCATGGAATGAAACATTAAATAACATTCCACTTGAAGAAGTGCTAAGCCTCAGCTTTTCTAGCTTGAAAAGATTGAATCCTCTGCCGCACCTTCAATATCTAAAGGATGCAAAACCAAATGATCAGATATATCGTCACTTTGACAGATAAATCTAGTTATAATCTATTATCCACACCGAGGTGCCTGGATTCTAGACTCTAGAGTTTGATATTAAGAGGACACAAACATTTTCTGGTGGTTTTACAATATAATTCAACACAATTTGATTTCATATCTAGAGGACATTAATAGAAACTCATACTGATGGTTGTTATTCCAGTTTAAGAGATATAAACTTCCATAAAACCAAAAAATCATATGGATTCATGTAAAAAGCATATGGTAAATGCTAATAGAATTAGTTAAAATATTGCATGATGTCTACTAATGAAAAAGAGGATATCCTTAACATCATTTTAAAGATCAGCCAGCATGCAATAGAGCACATAATGGAGCACAAAACTTATAGTGAAGGTAGAAAAGATATACCTCCGATGATTCTGGTAGAAATTGTCCAATTGGTAGTAGGCATAAATAGGCTTCTTCATTTGCTTCTTAACCTAGTAAAAGCAACAAGAGAACATTTAACAGTGTTGAAGTCCACATTTTTTAGAATATCTACGACTACTTCACTCATTTTACATGTTTTTTCTTTTCTTTTTTTATTTTATTTTACAAACTACGTACTTATTGGAAGGAACAATTGATATTCAAAGTACTAAAGTTGGTATAAACTAGTAAATTTTGCTTATAAAAGTAGACTGCAAATCCCATCAAACTCCAATGTTCAACCCCAGTTCCTAACTATCTCCCTTCACTACACACTCCTAACAAAATTTCTGCAAAACCAACATTAATTCATCCAAATTTAGACACCCTATTCATAAATTCAATTTTAACCTTAATATGACATCCCTAATTTGACCCTAGTCGGGAAGTGGTGTCGGGACCATTAAACCCAGTCTTATAAGTAATTAAAAGTTACATTCTATGTTTATGATGTTAGCAAATGCATGTGTGAAAGTTGCATGCATTAATTTGATCATTTCTATGTGAATTTATTAAGATGGACTTATATGAAACATTGTTGAAAGGTGATAGGCCAATCTTCAATGGTCTAATAGTATATGCATGCAAAAGAATGGTTTTGCATGTCAATTTACCCAAAGAGAAGGAAGTGGCCGGCCATGGTGATGAAGATGGGCAAAAGAAAACATGTCTTAAACATTTTTGCTAGTGGTGGATGTTAGAAATAATAAAATAAGAGCATGGGTAAAGAAATGAAAAAAAAATGAGTGTGGATGCTTTTCCCCTTGTGCAGTACATGAGAGAAACAAAACAAAGAAAAAATTTTTGTTCATCTACTTTCACTCTCCTTTTGGCCGAAAATACTAAGAATAAGGAAGGAGTTTTGCTTCATACTTGGTTTGGAAGAGGATTAGGAAGAGGTTGGCTATACTTGCATCAAGAGTAAGGTATGTTTGAGGTTGTGCCATGAGATTCATGCATGTTTTTGGTTGCTAGATTGATGTTCTTGTTAGCCCATGGTTCAAATCTTTGTTATGTCATGGGAATGAAATTCGCCAAAGTGAATATGGTGATAAAGCCATTGCATGCTAAGTGTGAAGCTTGATGATGATGCATGCAAAGATGGATTGTCTACTCTTGAAATTTCTTTGTAGCCATCTTGAGTAAGACTTTGAGTTTTCTTTTGTTTAACCATGATTGAAGTTGAAAGGGCATGATTGTGGTGTATTCGGCCATGATGCATTCATGAGCATGGTTCATGCTTCTTGCATGTTAGTTAAAATTTGTGTTTTGGATGGCTATGGACACCTTGAAATTGACCATGCACATATATGTATATATATGTTTGCACATGATGTTTTGGTTATGAAGTAAGTGATGAATATGTTTGTTTAAAGAAGAAAATGTTGAAGAATGTTTGTGAAATTGCAAGTACATTCGGCCTAGAATACCTATGATGTGGAAATCTTGGAATTTATTGTTGATTTGGTGCAAGTATGACTAAGTATAATCAGCCATATGAGTGCTTGATGATGTATTATAAGTATTGAGCCACAATATGTAAAGCATTAACTAGTAAAATGCATGCTGTTTTTGTGTGGTGTTAAGTGTATAATTGGCCTCAAATTGGACATGTATGTTCGGCCTTAGGTAGCCGATTGATGGCCTTGGCTTTTCCTTGATGCTTGAATGAATTGTATTGAATTGCTTGATGTAGTATAAAATGTGCATGACCATTGTGTACTCAAGCTAAAGGGTGGCCATATGACCATTTAAACTCCTTGTCATATTCGGCCATAAGCTAGCATAATGAGGTATTAATAAATTAAATTTGTTTGAATTAGCTCAAGAGCTTAGAGGGCCACAATTGGACAAGGGGAAGGAAAAAGTGATCGAATAGCCGTAAAAGCCGTTCGACAACATCCGAGGTAAGTCCTCAAGAAGTGACCCTACTTGAATTATGTGAAATGAAATATGGATGTGTATTGATTATTGATTTATGTGTGTATGAGTATTTGAATGATACCCGGGCTAAGTCCCGAAGGCGATTATGCTAGTGATTATATTTGTGTTTGAGCCTTAGTAACGAAAATGAAATATGAATGTCTAATGATTATTGATGTATGTGTGCATGAGCAATTGAATGATATCCGGGTTAAGTCCTGAAGACGTTATTGCTGGAAATTATATCCGGGTTAAGACCCGAAGGCAATTGTGCTAAGCGGCTACATCCGGCTAAGACCCGAAGGCATTCGTGCGAGTCGTTCTATCCGGGCTAAGACCCGAAGGCATTCGTGCACGTGGTTATATCCGGTTGTATTCCGAAGAAGCTTGGGCTGGAGCTGAGTGTTGGTTGCTGTAATGAATTCAATTGGTACGCTCGAAAAGCCCAAAGAATAAGGTATGTTTATATGTGCATTGGAAAGTCGACATGTTTGAGCAACATTCGCCGATCGACTAACAATTTCAGCTATTGAATTGGTTGATACCTTGTGAAAGTATATAATGATGAAGTGTGAAGTAAGAATGATTATGTGAATGTGTATTAATGAAATGATGCACTTGGCCATGTGAATGTATTGCTTTAATTAAAGCTGATGTTATTCCTTGAGACTTACTAAGCATAAAAATGCTTACCCGTTGCTTTGGCTCTCTGTTTTATAGATTGTGCTCGATAGCAATCGGATTCGGGATCATTAAAGTCGAAGTCATCCACACTATCAAAGCCTCCATTTTGGTATAAATTTTGGTTGAACTTTGAAATGGCATGTATAGGACTACCCTTGCTGGTTTAAATATGTTGTGATGTATATGTACGGCCATGCGAAAATGGCTCGTAAAAGTGAAGTACTGAACTTAGACTATTTGCGGTTTGTATATATATATATGGTGTCATGATGTGATTATGGATTGGAAATGGGAATGTTGGTCACATGATCAGCCATTGGTATGGTTAAAATGATCATATGTGAACCTATGTATGGCAAGACTAGTTGGTTCATGGAGACTACAAACTAGGTAAGACCTACCTTAAAACAGATGCTGCCAGCTGCAGTGACGTGAATGTGAAAATCACCAAAATTTGTAGGAATGGTATTAAATAGTGAATAAGCTATGTAAATGAACCTTGATGAGTCTATTTTCATATGGAAGAAACGAAACGGGCATAGGAGTTACATGTTAAGAGATATTAAAGCTATTGTGAGACAGGGCCAGAACGGTTTCTGGGTCCCCTGTCGCAACTTTAAAAATTTACTATAAATTATCCAGAAATAATTAGGAGTCATGCCTTATATGTACAGATTCCATTTTGAGTCTAGGTTCATTAGAAACAAACGGCACCAGTAGTAAAGCCCTGTACAGAGAGATATTCAAGTTGTAACGTACGAAGGTCAGAGCAGTCGATCCCTGTAACATGGGTGACTTTAAATAATAAACTGTACCAATTGGCCCAACCAAAAATTCTAGAAATAAGTCCATGGATGGATATATGAGTCTAAATTCAGGGAAAATTTACGAAACCAGTTTCCGAGTTTTGAAACTCGAGATATGATTTTAAGGCGACGGTGACGCAGTTTTCCAGCCTGACTGGAAATGTCAAATTGGTGGGCAAAATATGTGGACTTGGCTTTAACCCTCGTGTCCGACAATCGCGATGGTCTCGGGTTCGGGTGTTACAATTTTATTGGTATCGAGCCACGGTTGAGTCGATTCTAGGACTACCGTGATGTGGTTGGGGTCTAGCTATACATGCCATTAAATGATGAATCGATAGTGTGGTGATTTCGACAATTTGACTTTGTGTTTGTTTATAGTAATGGATCCCGATCCCAACCGAAGCGATAGCTGATGATGTGGAGAGTGTGGCGCTTGCTCCGCGCAAGAAGGGACAGCGCCGGGACTCTCAACCTATGGCCAGCAATCCGAATGATGAGGCTAGGCAAGCCTTTTATAGTGTGATGAATGAATGGTTTAACCAATACATTCGAACTAACACTACTGTTCCACAACCTCCATTCCCGACAAATGCAACCCCAAGACCTACAATACCTCCGATGAATCGACCAAATAAGGTCAAGTAAGCCCCAATCGATAGGATTCAAAACATGGGGCCACTGAATTTAAAGCTACGGATGATGATGATGCCGAAGCGAGCTGAATTTTGGTTGGACAACACTATCCGGTGCTCGATGAGCTATCTTGTACACCGATGAGTGCCTAAAGTGTACCATCTCCTTGCTACGCGATTCCGCCTACTATTGGTGGAGTACTCGACTTCGTGGTGCCTAGAGAGCAAGTGACTTGGGAATTCTTTCAAACCGAGTTCAAAAAGTATATCGATCGAGATTCATCGACCAAAAGCGAAGGAATTTCTTGATCTTAAGCAAGGTTCTATGTCGCCATCGACTACGAACGAAAATTTGTGAGGCTTAGCCAGACGCGAGAATGCATTTCGTCCGAAGCTATTATGTAAACGCCGAGGATGGGCTGAATGATGATATAAGGATGTTCGTTGGCATTCTCGAGATACGAGAGTTCGTAGTACTTGTTGAGCGAGCTTGTAAAGTCAAGAGCTTAGAAAGGAGAAACAAAAAGCTGATGTGGGAACCGGAGAACTCGAAGAGGTCCTCGGAAAGTCTCTTCAACAAGCATCGAAGAGATTTCGAGATGATGTGAGCCGGTCTAGAGGCGCTACGGGCTTTTCTAGACGAGGACGCGATCGACCCTGTGACCACACGAGTCACTTCGATCGCTAATGGTGGAAATGATCGCCGAGAGAGGCGAGTGTCTCGCATTGTGGCAAATGGCATTCGGGAGCTGTTGGTTCCGTGATCGCTCGCTATAAGTGCGGATCGGCCACCACTTTATGAAGGATTGCCCGAGGATGCTTGAACAAAATGTAAGTCAAAGTGGAAACACAGGTGCTACCATCGCCGTGGTAGGCCACCTAGAAATGTGGGCAATGTTAGTGGCGGTCGAGAGAATCTAGAGATGCTACCATCAGATCCGAGGCTCGGGCTCCTGCTAGGACTTATGCCATACGCGCACGCGAGGATGCTGCCTCTCCAGATGTCATTACCGGTACTTTCACTCTTTTCAATACTAATGTGATTGCTTTGATTGACCCCGGTTCTACTCATTCTTATATATGTGAAACCTTAGCATCCAAAGAAGACTTTGCCTATTGAGTCTCTGAGTTTGTAATTCGGTGTCAAACCCTTGGGTCATTACGTGCTTGTCAACAAAGTGTGCAAGAAAAGTCCCCTAGTGTTCCGAGGTTCTTGTTTTCCGGCGGACTTGATGCTTTTGCCGTTCGATGAATTGACGTTATTCTTGGTTTGGATTGGTTGACCATGCACGATGCGGTTGTAAATTGCAAAAGCAAGACTATCGATTTGAGGTGCGCGAATAACGAGATAATTCGGGTTGAGTCTACAGACTTAAAGGGGTTGCCACCGTAATATCGCAATGTTGGCCTGAAATATGTAAGAAAAGGGTGCGGCGTACCTTGCGTATGTGCTCGATGACAAGGAATCGAAAAAGAAACCCGAATCTGTGCCGTGGTTTGTGAATACCGGATGTTTTCCTGAAGAATTGCGGGTTTACCACTGTTTGGGAAATAGAATTTGGCATCGAATTGGTACCTGGTACCACACCAATTTCAATAGCTCCGTATCGTATGGCACCAACGGAATTAAAGGAGTTGAAAGCTCAGTTGCAAGAATTGGTGGATAGAGGTTTTGCTCGCCCGAGTTGTTCGCCTTGGGGTGCGCCAGTGTTGTTTGTGAAAAAGAAGGATGGAACCATGAGGCTGTGCATCGACTATCGTCAGCTTAATAAAGCGACGATAAAGAACAAATACCCGTTACCACGTATCGATGACTTGTTCGATCAACTGAAGGGAGCCTCAGTGTTCTCGAAAATAGATTTGAGATCGGGCTATTATCAATTGCGAATCCGAGATTCGGACGTACCCAAGACTGCCTTCAGAACGAGATATGGTCACTATGAGTTCCTAGTGATGCCGTTTGGGCTTACTAATGCCCCTGCGGTATTTATGGATTTAATGAATCGGATCTTCAGACCATATTTGGATCGATTCGTAGTCGTGTTCATTGATGACATCTTGGTCTATTCAAGAAATGAGACCGAACATCTTGAACACCGAGGTTAGTGCTACAAATTTTACGGGATAAGCAATTATATGCAAAGTTCAAAGTGTGAGTTACGGTTAAGAGAGGTTAGCTTCTTGGGTCATGTGGTATCGCATCGGTATTCGAGTCGACCGAATAAAATTTCAGCCATATTTAATTGGAAGCCTCAGAAATATTACTTGAGGTTCGAGCTTTTTGGGGCTTGCTTAGTTATTACCGACGATTTGTAAAAGTTTCTCAACGATAGCCACGCCGATGACGAAGCTACTCTAAAAGGATGTTAAGTTCGAATGGACGGAGAAATGTCAGAAAAGTTTCGATCAACTGAAAACTTATTTGACTGAAGCCTCAATTCTAGTGCAACCCGAATCTGGCAAAGAGTTTGTCATCTATAGTGACGCCTCCCTCCTTGGGTTAGGTTGTGTATTGATGCAAGAAGGTCGAGTTGTGGCCTATGCGTCGAGGCAATTAAAGCCACACGAGAAAAATTATCAGACCCATGATCTCGAATTAGCTGCCATCGTATTCGCCTTAAAGATTTGGCGACATTACTTATTTGGTGAGAAGTGCCATGTGTACTCGGATCACAAAAGTCTCAAATATTTGATGACCCAAAGAGACTTAAATCTACGACAAAGACGTTGGCTCGAATCTGTTAAAGGATTATGAGTGGTCATTGACTATCACCGGAAAGGCGAATGTGGTTGCGGATGCCTTGAGTCGTAAATCATTATTCACTCTACGAGCGATGAATGTGCACTTGTCTGCTCGATCCGACAAGTGTGTTAGTGGCTGAATTGAAAGCCAAACCATTATTGACACATCAAATTCGAGAAGCTCGAAAAGTCGACGACGAGTTGGTCGCAAAAGCGGCCGAGTGTGTTCGAACAAGGACTCGGAGTTTCAAATCGATGATGACGATTGTTTGAGGTTCAAAAGTCGTCTCGTGTTCCAAAGAATTGAACTCATTTCGATAATTCGAATGAAGCCCATTGTAGCCGAATGGCAATCCACCCGGGGAGTACGAAGATGTACAACGATTTGAAAAGTCGGTTTTGGTGGCATGGTATGAAACGAGACATCTCCGACTTTGTTTCGAGATGTTTAATATGTCAACAAGTGAAAGCGGAACATCAAGTGCCTTCAGGATTACTTCAGCCAATCACGATACCCGAGTGGAAATGGGATCGAGTCACAATGGACTTTGTATCCGGACTACCATTGTCAGCAAGTAAGAAGGATGCGATTTGGGTCGTGGTAGATAGACTGACTAAGTCGGCTCACTTTGTCCCCGTACATACGGATTTTTCAATGGACAAATTAGCCGAATTGTACGTTTCTCAGATTGTGAGATTACACGGGGTGCCTAATTCTATCGTGTCGGATAGAAATCCGAGATTTACCTCGCGATTCTGGAAAAAGTTGCAAGAAGCTTTGGGTACCAAGTTGCTTTTTAGCACCGCCTTTCACCCCCAAACTGATGGTCAATCCGAGCGAATAATTCAGATACTTGAGGATATGTTGAGATGTTGCGTCCTCGAGTTTAGTGGTTCATGGGAACGGTATTTGCCGTTGATTGAATTCGCTTACAACAATAGCTTTCAATCAAGTATTAAGATGGAACCCTACGAGGCTTTGTACGGTCGTAAATGCCGTACACCATTGTTTTGGACCGAGCTCGGTGAAAGCAAGATTTTCGGTGGATTTGATTAGAGATGCTGAATGAGAAAGTGAAAGTAATCCGTGAAAGTCGAAGATAGCCTCCGATCGTCGAAAGTCGTGCGCGGATCTGAAGCGTAAGGATATCGAGTATCGTGGGTGATAAAGTGTTTCTCAAGGTATCGCCTTGGAAAAGATACTCGATTCTACCGTAAGGGCAAGTTGAGCCCGAGGTTCATTGGGCCATATGAGATATCCGAAGCGAGTCGGTCCAGGTGGCATATCGTTTGATTTTGCCCCTGAACTCGAAAAGGTTCACGATGTCTTTCATGTTTCGATGCTTGACGCTATAGATCCGATCCATCGCACGTGATTAGTCCATCGAAATTGAAATTCAAGCTAATATGAGTTATGAGGAAGAACGAATTCAGTATCCTATCACGGGAAGTGAAAGAGTTGCGAAACAAGCGGGTTCCGCTAGTGAAAGTGTTATGGCTCAAGCACGGGATAGAATAAGCTACTTGGGAGACCGAGAACTCTATGAAAAGCGATATCCAAACCTATTTACGGTAAGATTTTCGGGACGAAAATTTCTTAAGTGGGGAGAGTTGTGACATCCCTAATTTGACCCTAGTCGGGAAGTGGTGTCGGGACCATTAAACCCATCTTATAAGTAATTAAAAGTTACATTCTATGTTTATGATGTTAGCAAATGCATGTGTGAAAGTTGCATGCATTAATTTGATCATTTCTATGTGAATTTATTAAGATGGACTTATATGAAACATTGTTGAAAGGTGATAGGCCAATCTTCAATGGTCTAATAGTATATGCATGCAAAAGAATGGTTTTGCATGTCAATTTACCCAAAGAGAAGGAAGTGGCCGGCCATGGTGATGAAGATGGGCAAAAGAAAACATGTCTTAAACATGTTTTGCTAGTGGTGGATGTTAGAAATAATAAAATAAGAGCATGGGTAAAGAAATGAAAAAAAAAAAATGAGTGTGGATGCTTTTCCCCCCTTGTGCCGTACATGAGAGAAACAAAAACAAAGAAAAAAATTTTTTGTTCATCTACTTTCACTCTCCTTTTGGCCGAAAATACTAAGAATAAGGAAGGAGTTTTGCTTCATACTTGGTTTGGAAGAGGATTAGGAAGAGGTTGGCTATACTTGCATCAAGAGTAAGGTATGTTTGAGGTTGTGCCATGAGATTCATGCATGTTTTTGGTTGCTAGATTGATGTTCTTGTTAGCCCATGGTTCAAATCTTTGTTATGTCATGGGAATGAAATTCGCCAAAGTGAATATGGTGATAAAGCCATTGCATGCTAAGTGTGAAGCTTGATGATGATGCATGCAAAGATGGATTGTCTACTCTTGAAATTTCTTTGTAGCCATCTTGAGTAAGACTTTGAGTTTTCTTTTGTTTAACCATGATTGAAGTTGAAAGGGCATGATTGTGGTGTATTCGGCCATGATGCATTCATGAGCATGGTTCATGCTTCTTGCATGTTAGTTAAAATTTGTGTTTTGGATGGCTATGGACACCTTGAAATTGACCATGCACATATATGTATATATATGTTTGCACATGATGTTTTGGTTATGAAGTAAGTGATGAATATGTTTGTTTAAAGAAGAAAATGTTGAAGAATGTTTGTGAAATTGCAAGTACATTCGCCTAGAATACCTATGATGTGGAAATCTTGGAATTTATTGTTGATTTGGTGCAAGTATGACTAAGTATAATCGGCCATATGAGTGCTTGATGATGTATTATAAGTATTGAGCCACAATATGTAAAGCATTAACTAGTAAAATGCATGCTGTTTTTGTGTGGTGTTAAGTGTATAATTGGCCTCAAATTGGACATGTATGTTCGGCCTTAGGTAGCCGATTGATGGCCTTGGCTTTTCCTTGATGCTTGAATGAATTGTATTGAATTGCTTGATGTAGTATAAAATGTGCATGACCATTGTGTACTCAAGCTAAAGGGTAACCATATGACCATTTAAACTCCTTGTCATATTCGCCATAAGCTAGCATAATGAGGTATTAATAAATTAAATTTGTTTGAATTAGCTCAAGAGCTTAGAGGGCCACAATTGGACAAGGGAAGGAAAAAGTGATCGAATAGCCGTAAAAGCCGTTCGACAACATCCGAGGTAAGTCCTCAAGAAGTGACCCTACTTGAATTATGTGAAATGAAATATGGATGTGTATTGATTATTGATTTATGTGTGTATGAGTATTTGAATGATACCCGGCTAAGTCCCAAGGCGATTATGCTAGTGATTATATTTGTGTTTGAGCCTTAGTAACGAAAATGAAATATGAATGTCTAATGATTATTGATGTATGTGTGCATGAGCAATTGAATGATATCCGGGTTAAGTCCCAAGACGTTATTGCTGGAAATTATATCCGGTTAAGACCAAGGCAATTGTGCTAGCGGCTACATCCGGGCTAAGACCCGAAGGCATTCGTGCGAGTCGTTCTATCCGGGCTAAGACCAAGGCATTCGTGCACGTGGTTATATCCGGTTGTATTCCGAAGAAGCTTGGGCTGGAGCTGAGTGTTGGTTGCTGTAATGAATTCAATTGGTACGCTCGAAAAGCCCAAAGAATAAGGTATGTTTATATGTGCATTGGAAAGTCGACATGTTTGAGCAACATTCGCCGATCGACTAACAATTTCAGCTATTGAATTGGTTGATACCTTGTGAAAGTATATAATGATGAAGTGTGAAGTAAGAATGATTATGTGAATGTGTATTAATGAAATGATGCACTTGGCCATGTGAATGTATTGCTTTAATTAAAGCTGATGTTATTCCTTGAGACTTACTAAGCATAAAAATGCTTACCCGTTGCTTTGGCTCTCTGTTTTATAGATTGTGCTCGATAGCAATCGGATTCGGGATCATTAAAGTCGAAGTCATCCACACTATCAAAGCCTCCATTTTGGTATAAATTTTGGTTGAACTTTGAAATGGCATGTATAGGACTACCCTTGCTGGTTTAAATATGTTGTGATGTATATGTGTACGGCCATACGAAAATGGCTCGTAAAAGTGAAGTATCTGAACTTAGACTATTTGCGGTTTGTATATATATATATATATGGTGTCATGATGTGATTATGGATTGAAATGGGAATGTTGGTCACATGATCAGCCATTGGTATGGTTAAAATGATCATATGTGAACCTATGTATGGCAAGACTAGTTGGCTCATGGAGACTACAAACTAGGTAAGACCTACCTTAAAACAGATGCTGCCAGCTGCAGTGACGTGAATGTGAAAATCACCAAAATTTGTAGGAATGGTATTAAATAGTGAATAAGCTATGTAAATGAACCTTGATGAGTCTATTTTCATATGGAAGAAACGAAACGGGCATAGGAGTTACATGTTAAGAGATATTAAAGCTATTGTGAGACAGGGCCAGAACGGTTTCTGGGTCCCCTGTTGCAACTTTAAAAATTTACTATAAATTATCCAGAAAGAATTAGGAGTCATGCCTTATATGTACAGATTCCATTTTGAGTCTAGTTTCATTAGAAACAAACGGCACCAGTATTAAAGCCCTGTACAGAGAGATATTTAAGTTGTAACGCGCGAAGGTCAGAGCAGTCGATCCCTGTAACATGGGTGACTTTAACTAATAAACTGTACCAATTGGCCCGACCAAAAATTCTAGAAAGAAGTCCATGGATGGATATATGAGTCTAAATTCAGGGAAAATTTACGAAACCAGTTTCCGAGTTTTGAAACTCGAGATATGATTTTTAAGGCGACGGTGACGCAGTTTTCCAGCCTGACTGGAAATGTCAAATTGGTGGGCAAAATATGTGGACTTGGCTTGTTAACCCCTCGTGTCCGACACCGGCGATGGTCTCGGGTTCGGGGTGTTACACTTAACTTGCATATGTATTTAAAATTTGGTCCAATATGTTAAGTTGATTAAAGTTCTTTTCTATGAGAAGATAATGTAAAAGGATTGCAAATGTTTATAAATGACGGATAAATTTATGTTTTTTTTTCTTGTACTCCTTCCATGATTACTATTATTCGCAAAGGTTGCTTGTAATAAGAAAACTAGAGTAAGGAACCAAGAAAAGGAAGGAAAAATATTCTTACTCCCATGGAATATCGCCTGCAATCAGCCATTCCCCTTCTTTGTCCTGGTAGGTGAGAATATAATCATCTTCATCACATTTTTTGTCTGCTCATCACAGGAAAAAGAAAAAAGCAAGCTGAAGATTGAGATTTTTGGTATTCTTTTATCTTTTGAGGAATTTATGTATATAATCAATGACTTTACCTTTGGCAAACATGGTGATGAAGGAGTTGGTAAGTGATTGATAGGAGTGATAAAGCTTTATATCAATCTTTCTTGTTTTTGGTATTCTGTTCTTGCAGTGCTTTGTCCTGCATATGGAACAAATCAAGCAAGCTCAAGTTCATAATTTCATATATATGCTACTTAATATTCAAGACAGTAAAAAAATCAAAAACATTATATATATTTCTTGTTAGTTCATTAATATTAAACAACTCGGCTTTATTATATCTGTAATTTAAAATTGGACTTAATAGCAGCAGGTGAAACAAGAAACATATTTTGTTAAGCGTCATCATAAACCAACGTGCTTTAACATATAATAATAATAATAATAATAATAATAATAATAATAATAATAATAATAATGTTACCAATATTCTAACTATATCTGTACAAAAATTATTTATATACATATATATTCACGGACTTTCCTATTTCATATAAATTGATATGAATTAATAAAAAGGATGAGAAACAATTGCTTGTCACGGATCGATAGATGTCACTTCAACAATAACTTCTTGTTTACACTTGAAAACTCTAGCATAAACAATCGCAACAAATTATTACAAGTTTTGTTAAAATAAATAAATAAACAGATAGGCGATATGATACAGAGACACTACCACACAATTCACTAAAGCTTCTTAAAGATTCACATATTATAAACATCACCGTCACGTGAATTTCCTCAAGTTCCTTGCTGCCCGAACTTATCAAGTTTGTCTCTCAAATCAGTGTCGAGAGCATCGAATCATAATAAACATATTAATGATAATTAATGAAAAAAATTTAAAAAGTCGACAAATGAGGAGGAAGGTCCAAGCGATGCTACAGTTCTAATTAAGCTCACTTGACCTAACATAATTACACTCCAGTCTTCTTTTTAATCATAATTAGATAGATATTCTATTGGACAAAAGACAAATGGCTTAAGCCTATGTTAAACAGCAATGCAATGTCTGAGAAAGATAGAGGGAGACTACCAGCATCCTTGTAACGTTCCTGAGAAATAGCCTCATTTAAGTCGTTGACAATTTTGAACTCCTCTGAATCGAGACAAGGTTAACCATTTGGCCTGGAAAATTAATTAAGGTAAGCCGTATTCAGAAACAAGAATCTCATGCAATTTTTAATGAATCTAATTCTATCAATAAAGAAAGCAAATGCAATCTCCAAAGGGATTCCAAGACTAACTGGTCCGATTCGGCATGTGGTAAAACATCTGAAGTCGTAATCGTATTTGGACAGCTTCCCGATTCAATAACTCGCATTCCATCACTATATGCCAAGTACTTATTCACTTGTATAGGAACCTGCATAGCAGGTCAGGTATGGTTCAAAGGTCATCATTCCAAAAAGGCTTTCACATTCTTATGGAGAGTGTAATTAGTCCAGAAAGTAAACAAAAAAAAAAGGGCATATAATACTTTATGTAAACCATATTTCACATAACAATATCTAGTTTAGGTGGACAAGAAAACCAAAAGAAAGGAAGGGAAAAGCAACACGAGGTCAATGAGAAAGCATATGAATGCTTCTATAATCAGTCAATGGATACAACATTCCATAATCGGATCGATAACTCAATTCTGATCCACCGGGGAGAATTTTACGAATATTTGGCTAGAACAAGGATTATTTGGTTCAATTACTCATAGGCTTACAATCTTAAACAATTAATTTACACTATTTTGAACAAAAAGAAAAAAAGAAAAGAAGCTAGGTTGATTGTTTTGTTCTTGAATCAATACCTTCACAATCCACAAATACCATGGATCAAATCCAACTCTAATTACCAAAATTAGGAAAATCGTTTCCAGTAAATCAAATCAGCAGATTCAAAGATAATAAAACTAAAAAAAAAAAATCAATTACTCAAAATTGAATTAAAACACATTTCAATATCGGATTCATAAGAGGAAAAAGAAAAGAATACCTGAAGTGATTTGACTTTCATTTTCAATGCAACTACACATTTGGAATTGCAATACACAACATAATAGTTAGAGCAAAATAGACTATTAGCAACAAAGAAAAGGCCACACTTGCTTGAAGAGATATTGCAAGATTTTGGAAATTTTCCCAGAAAAAATAAAGAAAGTAAACTTACTGTGATTCTTGGGTTTTGATTGATTCCTTTATTGAGTCCTCCATAAGAGAAACTATCCATGTCGATAACAAAGCTATCGTGTTTATCAACTGTGTATTGAAACCCACCTATATGATCCGAAACTGAGATTTTTTGTGTTGAAATCTCATTGGAAGATGCCAAATCCTATCCCCAAATTTGAAGATAAATTTTTTTCAAGGATTTAATTAGAAATGAAACGATTGATTATGATGATGAAAAAATGAAGAAAACCCAGAGAGATTATACTTACCAACTTGGGAATTTCCGTCAAGTCCAACATTTTCTCGGGAAAATGAAACGAATAGGTGGTGAAGAAAATCTTCCAAACACGAATAAAATATTTTCTTAGAAACCAAACAAATCTCATGATTTATACACAAAAGAACAAAGACTGATGCTTTTTTAAACTCCAAATCTTGTATTTGGGTATAAAGGTTGAAGCTTCAACTGATATATGTTGCAGAGAGATTTAAAATAAAAAACACATAGAAATCAATGAAGGAAAGTTGAAATGGGCTAAGATGAAAGGAAAAAAATGATTTTAGGGGGGAAAATTAGGGGTTTCAGGGGAAAATTTTTGGGGATAAAACACGTTAGGAAGGAAAATGATTTTTTGCGTGTGGCGTTTTACTTAAGAACGCCGCAAAAAAATATTGCATTTTGAATAAAACGACGTCGTTTTACTTTACTAAAATTTTTTATTTTGTCTATTAAAATTATTAGTTACATGATTTTATAAAATATTTTTATTACTATTTTTATAAATTATATTTTATAAAAGAAAAACTAAGTACTCTCAAAATAAATATCATATATTTTAATAAGAAAACAAATAATTAAATGGGTATAATTAATTATTAAGTTAGAATTATCCAATGTAAGCAATTAATCTCTCACATATCAAATTTTTATTAAAGATTGAGACGTTAAATATGATTTTATATTATTCTTTTCGATCTAATCTCCATTTTATTAGAGGTATTTCTTCAAAACTAAAATATAATTATTTTGCTAGATGTTAGATATGGAATGATTTTAGTTTTATATTTCAATTTTATTTGTTATAAATTGGTCTTATTCAAAATAGATAGTTACCTATCCATATCAATCATTACTTTATTTTATTTATTTATCAATTTTTTAAATCTAACACTTAAATATATCAAATGGTTTAGATTAAATATTTTTAAATATAAAAGCATTAATTGATAGTATAAAATTTCATCATTTAACAAATCTCAACTAAACCTTAAATCCTAAACCATTTAATATATATAAAGTTTATCTATTATCTCTTAAATAATTTAAACTATAATCATAATTTTAATATATTAAAATTAATTTTATCTCTTTACAATTATATAAGAAATTATTTAATATATAAATTAAAAACACTTATTAATCCAACCCTAAATTGTTAACCCTATCCCTTAAACCCTAAATCATAGAATATAACCCATAAACCCTAAACCCCTAAACCCCTAACCTTAAACCCCAACCCTTAAACCATAAATCATAAATCCTAAACCCATAACCCATGAACCTTAAAATAATAACTCTTAAATCTTAAACCCTAAACCATATACACTAAACCCTAAACTATAATGATAATTAATTTTTTTCATTTTTTACAAATATTTTTCTATATTTTTACTTTCAAATTTTTTCTACGTGTCATTATTTTTTTTAAAAAATAAATTGCATTTTAATTAATATAAAGAAACAAGTTAAATAATAAATAGACAGATATATTTTTTGAGGCGTTTTTCAAAAGCGCCGCTAAAAGCTCGATCTATAACGGCGCTTCTGGAAAAACGCCGCTATAACCTCGACCTATAGCAGTGCTTTTCCAGAAGCGCCGCTAAAACCTCGATCTATAGCGGCGTTTGGACCAAAAACGCCGCTATTGCTCAATTTTTTGCGGCGTTTTATTGCAAACGCCGCTAATATATAATATTTGCGGCGTTTTTTATCCAAACGCCACTAAAAACGCCGCTAAAGCCCTGTTTTCTTGTAGTGGAAAATGCATTTCCATACACATACATAACATAACATGACTCATCCCATTCTCAATAATCATTGTAGTCATACCCTACCTCATTCAATTTTATATAATATTCAATATCATAATTTCTTTATTCTCCTCTTACCTAAGTTTTATCATTTTGTAATCTCAGTAATACAAGCTTGGCATAAATACATGTACCCTTTCAACATGATCATACCTCGTCATTTCCCTAACACATCCTGGGACTGCCCGTTGAACCATTTGGATTACTAACGGATACTAGGGAAACCCAGTTCACATAATAAGATGCCAACGCCATATCTCAGTTATGGTCTTACATGGGATCACCACTCAATGCCAATGCCATGTCCTAGACATGGTCTTACATAGGATCTCATATCAACACCATATCCCAGATATTGTCTTACATGATAACACATACCGATGCCGATGCCATATCCCAGATATGGTCTTATACGATATCTCATCAACCCAAATGCCATGATTTTTGTACCTTAAGTATTCCTAAGGTTCAACCGGCTTTCATCACCTCAATTCTTTGTCAGACAATATCAATAATACTGACAAATACAAATATAAAATTCATGCAACATTAAATGTTAAATACATAATAGGATGCTATACCAATTACACACAAACTAACCTCGGTACAAAATATGGACAACTAATTCGATTTAGTCCAAGATCTTGCTCTTTCCCCAGTTTAGTCCCAGACTCTATTTTCCTTGATCTATAATAGAAAATTTCACTTATTTAATTACCACATTATTTAAATAAATCCTTAAATCATATTTTGGCAAAAATTATGGTTTTTCCCCTAAGTTCACATAATTACAATTTATCCTCTAGGCTCGTAAAATGAAATGTGACCAATTTCTTTGTTACCCAAGCATAGCCGATTCATATTCCCTCTTAGAGCATCCCACATTATTCATCAAATCACATTTTTAACACCTATTTTGTGACAGCCCAAAATTGACCCTAGTCGGGAAGTGGTTTCGGGACCGCTAAACCGAGTCACCGAAATGTTTGAACGTAATATTTATTGTCTAGAGTATGTATTTATGAATGTGTGAAAATTTCAAGCTTCGATTTAGTCGATTGCATGTGAATTCAGTTGTTAGGACTTGTGTGACACTTTTGAAATGTGATAGGCTAATCTATAAGGACCTAATAGTGCATGTAAACAAAAGGGGGGACTTGCATGTCAAATTCCCCCCCCCCCCAATAGCTAGCGGCCGGCCATGACAAGGGATTATGGGCAAAACATGTCATAGACATGTTTTGTTGGTGCATCATGGGTGAAAAAAATAAATTAATGAGCATGGGTAATAAAGAAATGGAAAAAGAAAAAAAAATGGTCTCATGCATGCCCCCATTACCGTGAGTTGAGGAGAAAGAAAGGAGAATTTTGTTCATCCTTTTTCATTTTCTTTTGGGCTGAAAATTCTAAGGAAGAAGGAAGAAATTCTTGCTTCATATTTGGTTTGGAAGAGGTTTAGGAGGAGGTTTGGCCATACTTGCATCTAAGTTAAGGTATGTTAGATGATGTTCCATGAGATTCATGCATATTTTGGTTGTTAGCTCGAGTTCTACCTAGCCCATGGTTTAAATTTTACTATGTGATGAGGATGATATTCGGCCAAGGTGGATTTTGTGTTAATGTCATTGCATGCTAGATGTGAAGCTTGCTAATGATACTTGTGATGGTGGGTTGATGACTCTTAAATCTCCTTTTTAGCACTTTTGAGTGAGACATTAAGTTCTTTGTTTAACCATGACCAAAGTTGAAATGGTATGGTGTTGTGATGTATTCGGCCATGGTAGGTAAGATTTGTGTTTTGGATTATGTTTATGTTTCGGTTATGAGATAAATGATTGATGCGTATTGAGTTACAATTTGTAATGTATTAGTTAGTAAAATGTATGCCATTTATGTGTGGTATTAAGTATAAAATTGGCCTCAACATAGACATGCATATTCGGCCAAATGAAGTGGATTGGTGTGCATGTATTCGGTTAGAGGCAACCATATTGATGCCTTATCTTGGCTTAGATAATCGACTAAATGGGTAATTAGTGAGGATGGTTGCCGAATATACAAACATACATATGCATGTGTAATTGAATTATGAATGTTTAGCAAGATGGTTAAACTAGTTGATTTATTGATTAAGCTCAAGGAGTTAAAGAAGGAGAATCAAGCAAGGGAAAGACGAAGGTCATCGAGTAGCCGACTTGGACTATTTTACCCAACACAAGGTAAGTCACTAAGCAAATATTTTGTATTGATTTGAATAGACATAATGTCTATGTAATTATGCCGAAAGGAATGATAAATTTATATACATGTATGTATGTGGTGATGAAAGTATTGAATGAAAAGAAAAGAGGTGAGATGTATTGAGTTGTTGATTTCGGCACTAAGTGTGCGGGTATAAACATTTGTGATCATGAGAATGGCACTAAGTGTGCGGGTTTAAAATTTGTACAGCACTAAGTGTGCGAGTTTGATCATACAGCACTAAGTGTGCGAGTTGATTATATAGCACTAAGTGTGCGGACTCACTATATGCTTTTGAATCACTATATGCTTTTGAATCACTATTGACACTGAGTGTGCGACATTATTGAGTCGATCACGGACAGCGGATCGGGTAAGTACCTTGAGTTCATGGCTAATAGGCGCTATGTTTATATGTGGAGTTGAGCTTGGTAAGTTTCGAACCTATGTGACAATTTAAATTGAAGTCACGTACATAAGAATTATCGTGGAATAAGTGAAAAGCCATGTAGATGTATGAATGTAACGAAAACAAAATGGTGTATAAAAATGCTTCAAATATCCTATTGATTAGTATATGGAATGTGAATGTGTAACTTGGTATGAGATTGAATCGAAAGGTCTAAGGAACTATGTTATAGTTCGGTTTGAATGGAGTAATTAGCCTCGTTCCTTTTTGTTTCCTCTTGCGATAATGTTATTAATGGTTGGTAGTGCATTGCTTATGACTTACTGAGTTATAGACTCATTCGGTGTTTGCTTGTCACCTATTTTAGGTTTCTTGGACTCGACGTTTTGCGTATTCCGGACCGTCATCGAAGTCATCACACCGGCTAACAACTTTTGGTATTTTCCTTCGTAGTTGGTCTAGGAGTACATTTCGGCATGTATAGGCTGTTATGCTTTGTTGAAATTTGGTATGTAAACTTTTAGCCATGCGAAAATGGCGTAAATGTTCGGTTGGAATTGATTTTGTGATGTTTGGACACAAGTCATGGTTATAATTTGGGTCATGTATGATGAATTATTAGTTAAATTAAGGAAAAGTCATGAAATAGGCATGGGTTGTTTTAGTAATAGATGCTGACCGCAGCAGTGGTGTGGATGTGAAAAATCACTAAAAATAGCAGGTGTGAAATTAAATAGTGAATAAATTATTTAAATGAGCCTCGATGAATCTACTTTCATATGGAAGAAACGAAACGGTCATATGAGTTGTATATCGAGAGATATTTAAGTATTCGTGAAATAGGGCCAGAACGGTTTCTGGATTCCCTGTTCCGACTTTGGAAATTCATTATAAATTAACCAGAGATAATTAGGAGTCATACCATATATGTATATATTCCTCTTTGAGTCTAGTTTCTATAGAAATAAACGACATCAGTATTGAAGCCCTGCACAGGGAGATATTCAAGTTGTAACGCACGAAGGTCAGTGTAGTCGACCCCTGTAACATGGGAGACTTTAACTAATAAACTGTACTAATTGGCTCAACCAAAAATTCTAGAAAAAAATCTGTAGATGGACATATGAGTCTAGTTTCAGGGAAAAATTATGAAACTGATTTTCAAGTTTTGAAACTCCAGATATGATTTTTAAGGCGACAGTGATGCAGTAATCAGCTTGTCTGGAAATTTTTTTTATGGACTGTGAAAAATAATTAAGTTAAGTCTGTATGCACCTTGTGTTCGACTCTGGTAACGGACTCGGGTACGGGGTGTTACATATTTTTACATGTTTTACAAACAAGTCCTTTTAGGTGTTTTCACTAAATATCGCTTAGAAAAAGATGTTCATCTAACACCAAACTTCTATATTCCTCCATTAATCATCAAAATACATGCATGACACACATAGGTGAATTTTTGAACATAAACCCTAGCTCAAAATAATGGTAGAAATAACTATATTATGCTTCAAGGATCTCAAAAACATCAAAAACATAAAAAAACTATCACCAAAATGAATTATAGTAGAGGGTTTATTGTGCTGAAAATTTCAAGCTTCCACGGGAATTTTCTCCTTAAATTTCAATGGAAAAAGATGGAGAAGAAGATGACCATTTGATTTTTATTTTATTAGTTTTTGCTTTTGTCATCAAATACCAACCCATACCCAATTTTTGGCTTTTTGACTTTTCATATATTACACTTCATGTACAGCCATACACATATGTAATGGCCTAATTACTCGTTAAGGACCTCAACTTTTAAGATCTATAGCTATTTAACACCTTTAGTTAATGGAACACAACTTTTGCATTTTACGCGATTTGGTTCTTTTTCACAAATTAAGCATTCAAACGGTAAAATTTCGTAACATAACTTTTGCAAAATCATATTATCATGTCGTAGACCTCAAATGTATATTAAAATAATTTTTTATGACATCAGATTTGTGGTCCCGAAACCACTATTCCAACTAGGCCTAAAATTGGGATGTTATAACTCTCCTTCGTTTAGGGATTTTCATCCTCAGAAATCTTATTGGTATAAAGGTTTAGGTATTGTGCTCTCATGGTTTCTTTGGGTTCCCATGTAGCCTCTTCAACCCCATGTTTTTGCCACAAGACTTTCACAAGAGCAATACTTTTATTTCTCAATTGCTTGACTTCCTGAGCCAAAATCTGAATCGTTCCTCACCATAAGTCAAATCTGGTCATATCTCAACCTTTGTCGGTGAAATCACATGTGAAGGGTCTGATCGGTATCGGTGCAACATAGATACATGAAACACATCATAGATCTTTTCCAATTTAGATGGCAAAGCCAACTGATATGCTACCAGCCCTGTCCTTTCGATAATCTCATACAGTCCAATAAAACGTGGACTTAACTTTCCTTTCTGACCAAATTTGAGAACTTTCTTCCATAGGGACACCTTTAGAAATACCTTATCACTGACTTGAAACTCAATTTCACTTCGTTTTAAATCCATGTAGGATTTCTGTCTATTAGAAGCTGCTTTCAAGCAATCTCGAATCACATTCACTTTCTCTTCGATTTCTTTGACTAAGTCGACCCCATGAATCTAATTCTCTCTAAGTTCAGTCCAACATAATGGTGTTCGACACTTACTCCTATACAATGCCTCATAAGGTGCCATTTTCAAACTCGATTAAAAATTGTTATTATAGGAAAATTCCACCAACAGCAAGTACATTTCCCAATTGCCTTGAAATTCAAGAACACAACACCGGAACATGTCTTCAAGTATTTGTATTACTCCCTTTAACTAACCATCGATTTGCAGATGGAAACCGGTACCAAAATTCAACTTTGTACCTAACGCTTCTGGTAGCTTTTTCCAAAACCGTGATGTGAATCTCGGATCCCTATCCGAAATAATCGACAAAGGTACTCCATGAAGTCTCACAATTTCAGAAACATACAACTCGGCTAGCATATCGAGTGAGTAGTCGATACATACCGGGACAAAGTGATCCAATTTCATTAATCGATCAACTACGACCCAAACAACATATTTCTTTCTTGGTGACAATGGTAATCCTATCACAAAGTCCATAGTAATCCGGTCTCATTTCCACTCAGGAACCATCACAAGCTTAAGTAAACCCAAAGGTATTTGGGGCTCAGCTTTCACTTGCTGGCAAATTAAGCATTTCGACACAAACTCTGAGATGTCTCTTTTCATACCCAGCCACCAATACAATCTCTTTAAGTCATTATACATCTTGGTACTACCCGAATGAATACTATATGCCTCGTGAAAATTTTTCCCAATAATCTCATTATTTCTAGGTACACAGACCCTATCTCGAAGCGTCAAACAACCATCGGAACCAATTCAAAAATCTGATTCGACACCCGACTCATATTGAGCTCTCTTGGTTTACAAATCACTATCACCTTTCTGAGCTTCACAGATCTCTTGGAGAAATGTATGTCTAGTTCTCAATTCTACTAGTATTGAACCATCATTTGGCACAATCAACTGTGTATTCATAGTTCTCTAGGTAAAAAAAGATTTGCTACTTAGGGCATCGACGGCCACGTTCGTCTTACTCAGGTGATAGTTAATCACCAACTCATAATCATTTATCAACTCTGGCCACCTCCATTGCCAAAATTCAAATCCTTTTGAGTCATCAAGTACTTTAGACTTTTGTGATCGGTGAATACCCAACACTTCTCACCATACAAGTGATGTCTCCAAATCTTTAATGCAAAGACAATGGCGGCTAGCTCTAGATCATGTGTCAGATAATTTTTCTCATTTGGTTTCAATTGCGTTGAAGCATAGGCTATCACTTTCCCTTCTTGCATAAGCACACAACCCAATCCATTTAAGGACACATCACTATAAACCACAAATTCTTTTCCCAACTCGGGTTGCACTAATACCGGAGCCTTAGTCAACAATGCCTTTAATTTCTGAAAACTCTATTGACACTTTTCTAACCATTCAAACTTGATATCTTTTTGCAAAAATTTTTCCATTAGAGAGGCAATCATGGAAAATCCTTTGATGAACCTTCGGTAATAGCCGGTTAAGCCCCAAAAGCTTCTAACCTCAGATACATTTCTCGGCGGTTTCCAATCAACAATGGTCGAAATCTTACTCGGATCAACTTGGATCCCATCACCTGATACAATATGCCCAAAAAATATGACTTCTCTAAGCCAAAACTCACTTTTGCTAAACTTAGCATACAACTGCTTATCTCTCAAAGTTTGCAAAATAGTTCGTAAATGCTTGGCATGTTCAGACTGATCACGAGAATAAATCAAGTTGTCATCAATAAACACCACAACAAATTTATCCAAATAAGGTCAGAAAGTTCGATTCGTTAAATCCATGAAAACCACAGGAGCATTTGTTAGGCCAAAAGGCATTACTAGAAACTCATAGTGACCATACCTCGTCCGTAATACAGTTTTTGGCACGTCTGAGTCTTTAACTCTCAGCAGATAATAACCAGACTTTAAATCTATCTTGGAGAATTCTGTGGCTCCCTTCAGTTGATCAAATAGATCATCCATCCGTGGTAAGGGATATTTATCCAATACATAGCCTTATCAAACCATCTTTCTTTTTCACAAATAAAACTGGCGCACCCCACGGTGAATAACTAGGTCTCGCGAAACCTTTCTCCGTCAACTCTTGCAACTGGGCTTTCAACTCCTTTAACTCAGTCGGAGCCATTCTATACGGAGCAATAGAAATGGGTGTTGTACCCAGAACTAGATAAATACCAAATTCTACTTCTCTAATCGGAGGCAACCCAGGCAATTCTTCTGTAAACACGTCCGGATGCTCACATACTACCGGTGTTGACTCAATCTTTAACTCTGAGTCTTTTGTATTCAACAAAAAAGTAAGATAAGCTTCGTAACCCTTCCTTACACACTTCTAAGTGGTCATAGAAGAAATCACTATAGGCGAGCTATTCGACTCATCTGATTTGTTATAGTCCGGTTTAGACCCTAGTTAGAATAGTGGTTTCTTGACCACAAGTCTGAGCCAAAAAATATTTTAATATTATTCTCCATGCTTATGATATGTGAATTAGCATGTGTGAAAGTTTCGTATGAAAATTTAATCGTTTGTGTGCTAAATTTGATAAAAGGACCTAATCGCGTAAAAGGTAAAAAGGGCATTCTAATTGTTAAAATGCCTATTTGTTATGGTTTATTAATTATGAGGTCCTTATGAGGTTATATGACCATGGAATGAATTAAATGACATAAATGGGCATTAGTTGGTGGAATTTTAATGATTAATGATAAGGTTAAATTGGTAAAATGCATATTAATGTTATATTAATTAAAACCAAAGTTAAATTTTAGATTATTTTCTTCATCTATTGCTGAAAATACAAGAAAAAGAAAAGGGAAAAAGAATTCTAGGGTTCGGCCTAGAGGTGATCATGGGCCGGGTTGGGCCGGGTTTGGGCAGGGCCCAGACAAAATTTTAGGCCAATCTACTAGGCCCAGGCCCGGCCCGGCCCAAAATATGGGCCTAAAAATTTGTCCAAGCTCGCCCAAATAAAATTGCTAAGCTCGAGCTTCTACCCTACCCTACCATATTAATTTTTTTTTTACTTATTTCATTAAATAAAAAATTTAAAATATAATAAATCAAATATATTTAAAAACATAAAAACAAATAAAAATGATACTAAAACAATTCTTAAAACAATACACAAATTAACAATATAATAAAAAATGGTTATATTAAAAATTTAAAATGATTAAAAATAAAATAAAAAAATATATTAATATATAATTTGGTCCGGGCCAAAAAAAACTCTTACTCGAGCCCGGCCTATTTTCTAAACGGGCCTCGTGTTTTTGCCTAAGCCCATTTTTCGGGCCTATATTTTTACCCAAACCCTCCCATTTTTTGGGTAGGCCTTCTGGCCGGGCCGGGCCGGGCCGTGCCGCCCAGCCCATGATCAGCTCTAGTTCGACCATTGTGTTGCTCGATTGAGGTATATGTTTTGATCCGTTTTTGATAATTTCTACATTTTTGTGATCGTTGCTCTCTATTCTATCAAGCCCATGTCTTAATTTCTGATTTTGTTGATGATTTTGAGTTATGCCGTTGATGAAATTATGAGTTTTGTGATGTTAATGGTTGAAAAATTAAAGATATGTGTTGGGTTAGTATATTTTGTCTTTGAATTTTTGATGAATTTGAGTAATTTGGACTAAATTGTAAGATTTGGAAATTGAGGGACTAAAATGTGAAATAAATGAAATATATGGGCTTATATGAAAGCTATGAGAATTCGGCCTTAGGGGTGTTCATTCGGTTAACTGACCCGAAATATCATTAACCGAATTAACCGACCTTTCAAAATTTTTAACCGTTAACCGAACCGAATTTTTTTAAAAAAATTAACCGAATCGAAATTTTTCGGTTAATTTAGTCGGTTAACCGAATTAACCGAAAATTGTATTCTTTTATTTTTGGTTAAAAATTAACCGAATTAACCGATTACCCGAATTACCCGAATTACCCAAATTGAATCACTACATAATTAAAAACATTATGTAAGTCTTTGAATCACTACATAATTAAAAATATTACATAAGCCTATGAGTCACTATAATTAAAAACATTACATAAGTCTTTGAATCACAACATAATTAAAAACATTACATAAGTCTTGAAATTAACACATAATTGAAATGTAAGTCTTCTCTCCAAAAGATCCCCATTTGCATTAAATTTACAAAAAAAAAAACAAAAAAAAAAACATGTGCAACAATTTAGCATATAATAGAAATATATGCATTTAAAAAAAATAAGGTTCCAGCATATGCTTTGCGGCATTCCTATTGCTAAGAAATGCAACAATCTGGAATATAAATTGAATTTCATTCAATTAAAGCTTAACCTCATGGTTCCTAAACAAAGCAACTATACAGTGGAAACGTATTTATCCTACAAATACCTTTAAACAACCCAATCAAAGAAACACAACAGATTTGTTGAAACAGTTTTAGAGAATAGTAAAGAGACTGATTTTGTTAACAAATAAAAGGAGTTAATAATATAAATCTCAAATTTAGGATTTATTGATACTCAAAATATCAAAGAAACAAACGACTTAATCTAAATTTTGAGTAGCTCCTTAGCATTGAAGCTAAACAACATGATATCTGTTTTGATCACGAGAGATAAATATTTGACTCTCGTATTTAAAAATAATCTTATTTAACTCAACAAATCAACCCATACAAGAGATTCTTCATCTCAACATCAATGCAGTGAGTAAGAGTTAAGGAAGTTTAGGTAAACCAGTACAGCAAATGTAGAAAATTAGATTCAATCTTCTTTCTTCTGTTTCCATGAATAAATAAATTCAATCAAACCAATTAAGATTCAAAGAACTATAACAGAAAATCATCACAGATCAAGATTAACTTCTTCAAGAGAACAAAAATTGAACATTGAAATATGTATACATATCACTCGGAAAACATACAAAAATAAAGATTAAAAAGAAATCACTTGTAACAGCCCGTTTTTAGGGTTAATCGAAACAGTGGTTTCGGGGCCACCAAATCCGACGAGTAGGTTTGTAAATATTATATTTAATATTTACGAGCTAATTGTGATTTTAAAAAAAATATTTTTGATATTGTGATTTTTATTTTATAAGCGATTTATTAAGTTTAAGTGGTATGACCCTGAGGTCAAGTGGGTTTAGAAAATGAGGTATCGGGACCTTGTTTCTATAAACCGAGTCGTAAATATTTTTATAAATATTTACGTAGTGGCAATAAGATGGTATTAAAGTTTCGTTGAAAAATTTTATCGTTTGGATAGTTAATTAAGCAAAAAGGACTAAATTGCGTAAAGTGAAAAAGTTTTGTTCTATAAGCTAAAGGTATTAAATAGATATAGAACTTAAAAGTGAAAGTCCTTGTTTGGTAATTAGCCCATTAAAGAGATAGTGGGATATGATGGCTTGGCATTTGGTGTAATAAATAAAGTGTACAAAGGTTAATATTGTAAATTGGTTAAAATAATAATAAAATGAATAAAATAAAAGAATCAAGGTGTCATCTTTTCATTCTCTTTTACCAGCCGAATATGAAGCTTGAGAAGCCATGGAAGAAGCTTCCAACTTTCGCTAATGCATGGTAGGCATTTCTAGTCCCGCTTTTAATTATTTTTATATTTTCGGGATCGTTGTTGCTTAATCTATCTAATGAGGGGGCTATTTTGCAAAACCATTGAATAGCTTGATATTTTCCATTGATGAGTATAATAGGGTTTTGAAGTTTAATGGAAGAATATGAGTCCTTGTTGATAGTTAAACACTTTTTGTTAAGTGAATTTTTGTGAAATTGACAATTAAGGGCTAAATTGATAAATGTGAAAACTTTGTGGTTAAAATGTCAAATAAATGAAATGTGTGGGCTGCTAGAGACACTAGTGATATTCTTCTATAGTAGAATTTTACTCAATTTCATGAATTTGCATTTTTATGATATAGGGACTAAATTGTAAAGAAGTTGAAATATTAGGGGCAAAACTATAATTTTTCCATAAAGTGAATTATGGACTGTTTTGATACCATGAACATTTGGCTAAGCTTAATTATGGTTAAAATGGTTAATTTGCATGTTTTGAGCTCAGGGACTAAAATGAATAAAAGTAAAACTTTAGGGGTAATTTTGTAAAAATGACAAAAATGACCAAATTGTATGAAATGAGGTGTTTTACTGTCTAAATTAATATATTGAATGAAATTTTTAATTGAGATCAAGATCGGGTGGAAAATCAAGGTAAATGAGAAAATTACCAAAATACCCCTAAACTTTGGTATCTCTACAATTTAGCTAGGTAAGTTCGTATGCAATAAGCATTGTTAAATTTATGTTTCTAATGCTTTGATATCGTATAAATTGTATATACATGAATATTTTAATGTCTGACGACATATCGACAAAATGTGACACTTAGTGTGCGCGGCAATCAAATATGGTACTCAGTGTACGAAATATTGAGAATGACACTTAATGTACGAGATATTGAGAATGACACTTAGTGTGAAAAATATTGAATGATTAAATAGAGCAAAGTGAACGGGTATACATGCTATATTATATGAATTATTTATGAGACGACTTTATAATGGTGTTATATCCGGGCTAAGTCCCGAAGGCATTCGTGTTGGTGTTATATCTGGGCTAAGTCCTAAAGGCATTCATGCTGGTGTTATATCCGGGCTAAGTCCCGAAGGCATTCATGCTGGCATTATATCCGGGCTAAGTCCCGAAGGCATTCGTGCTGGTGTTATATCCGGGCTAAGTCCCGAAGGCATTCGTGCTGGTGTTATATTCGGGCTAAGCCCCGAAGGCATTCGTGCTGGTGTTATATCTAGGCTAAAGTCCCACAGGCTTTGTGCTAGTATTATATCCGGGCTTAAAGTCCCGCATGCTTTGTGGTGGTGATTGGATTTGGGTTTTAAACCTAGCAGACTTAATGCTGATGATTGGAGTACGATTATGATTTCGAATGTTCGTAGTAAACTACCATTGAATATGTTCAATGCATTAAGTTGGTCAGGTATGTATTATATACTTTTATATGTTAGATTGATCAGAATTGAATCATGAATGCGAAATGAGAAGTATATGTGAAAATCTCATATGTGTATGTGTGTATTCGGTTATGGTGAAAGGTTACATGAGATTGATTTGGTGATATACATGTTAAATAATATGAATGCAAAGAATGTGTAATAAATCTGCTTGGGACAGCAGCAGTAACGTGATTTCGGAAAATCACCATAAATTGTGGGAGTTGAGTTAGAGGCTGAATAAATTATGTCATGAAATCTTAATGAGTCTAGTTTCTTATAAAAGAAACCGTGTAAGCAAAAGAATTCCCAATAATGAGATATTTGAAGTGGCATGGAACAGAGTCAAATTACTTCGAGGTCCCCTGTTCTGTTTTCAGAAAATCATTATAAATGGTACAAAAATTTTTATAAGATAAAATTTATATTCATAGACTCCTTAATGAGTCTAGTTTCAAATAAAATAAACGATAACATATTTTGAATTCTGTATAATGAGAAATTTGGTTCGTAGTGAAGAGTGGTCAGAATAGTCAAACAGTGAAACAGGGGAAAACTTAAAGAAAAATATGGTATTGATTGGTCAAACCAAAAATTCTGAAAATTTGATGGATGGAAGATATATGAGTCTATTTTCAGGGAAAATTAACGGCACTTGATTTGGAGTTTCTTACCTCTAGTTATAAATAATTTAGTGACTGTTGCTCAGGAAGACATCTTGTAGTGAATTTGTGATTTTGTTGCAAACATGGTTAAAACTTGTTAATGAGATGCTTTTCGAGTTCTTATGATCTTATTTTTGATTTCAATATTTGGTTTTAATTCAGTTCAGATTCAAGTGAGGTGAATTTGTTACATATGCATTATGTTCATGGATACTTGGCCAAAATGGAAATTATCTAGGAATGATTTCTTGAAAATTTGAATAATCGATCTATAAGTAAATTAATTGTTTGCATTGCTTAAAACTTACTAAGCATTGAAGCTTACTCCGTGTTCTCTTTTCCATTTCTTATAGGTTTATACTTTAGCTCGAGTTGGAAGGGCCGGAGATATCATCACACTATCGAGTCATTATGTGAGTTGAGAAGATTGTATATCATCATTGTTTAAGGCATGTATAGGATAGACTATAGGTAGAATGATATTTCGACTTGTATACATTATAGCCATGCGAAGATGGCTTGCTCATTTTGTTTATAGAAGCCTTATAATTGAACTAATGTGGTGAAATGTTTTAGTTATAACTTGATAGTATTTAAATTGTTATTAGATATTCGGTTATGTTTTTGATAGTGAGTCATTTTGGAAATTTATAAGAGCTCCTATGGAAAATCAATGAGACATGTTTACATTCTTGATAATTTATGTCTGGTAAGTATCTTTGACCTTATAGAAGTTTTGTTCAGTCAAGTAATACCTCATAACATTATTCCGGCGACGGATACGGGTTAGGAGTGTTACATCACTAATCAAGAAGGCCATAAAAGAAGAACATATTATCGTAATAAATCAAAATAGCAAAGACAGTTGGAAAGAAAAGTGAACGAAATAGCGATGCCTATGAGTGAGAACTCAGAAGAGAATTTTCTTGAAAAGATGAGTTGAAAGTAAAAACCACAAAAAAAAAAGTAATCAACCGTATGAGTTGCTTGCCCGCTTTGCTTCGACGACAACACCGGTGGCAATGACCACCATAGCTCCAGCCTCTAGCTATGATACTTTTGAAGGTTTTGGGAGATTTTAAATATTTTGAAGGTTTTGAGAGATTTGAAATTTTTAATTAGGGGTTTGAAACTTGAAAAGTTAGGGTTTTTTTTCTATCGTGTGTGTGAGTGTGAGAGTGAGACTGTGAGCAGTGAGTAGGGGTGGGTGTTTTAGTTTTACCAGAATTTTACAATTAGATTTTTATTTTTATTTATTAAGTTATTTGTATTGGGTTGGGTAATTAGGTTGGGTAAATGGGTTGGGTTTGGTTGGCCACTTGGGTTTAAATATATTAGATTGGGTTTTATGTTGGATTGGGTTTGGGTTTGGGTTTGGGTTTTGTTTATTATTTTTTTGGTTAACCGAAAAAATTCGATTAATCGACATGTTTCGAACCGAATTAACCGTTAATCGTAAATTCAAAAAATTATTAATCGACCCTCGATCGAAAATATTCGGTTAACCGATCGATTAACTGAATTCGATCGGTTAACTAAATTTTTTTGGTTTTACCCGAATTGTGCACACCCCTATTCGGCCTAACTTGGGTATATGCAAATTTTGTATATTTTGTGATTTTTGTGATTAGGGACTAAATTGTCAAAATGTGAAAATGTGAGGACTAATTTGTAAAATGGCCTAAATATGTGTTTTTGGATTGATTTGAATGATTTGGTGAATCAAAGAGTTAAATTTGAATTTATATAGATCAAGAACCAAAGCAAACAGAATTAGATCGGGGAAAGTCAAAAGTCGTCGAGTAGCCGATTCTGTTTATTCAAATCCGTACGAGTTAAGTCGATATACAAATAAATGTATTTTGAATTGAATTATTATTGATTATATGATTTTGAACAATGTTAAATGAATATATGTGTTGAGAATGAGATATCTGAGAAAGTATCGACAAAGTTTCGACATTCGAAAGTCTCGTACGAACCTTAGGAATAGTATAGGATACATATGTCATGACATAGGATCTGATATGTGTTATCGTGTAAGACCACGTTTGGAACGTTGGCATTGACTTATGATTTACGTGTAAGACCACGTCTGGGACGTTGGCATCATATTTGATTTCGTGTAAGACCTTTCTGGGATAGTGGCATTGATATTTGATTACATGTTACACCACGTCTAGGACGTTGGCATTGTACGAGCTTTTTGAGTTATCTACGTATTCTTATGATTCTGAACGGTTCAATAGGCATTCCGAGAAAATAAATTATGATGTAAACATGTATCCGATTCAGGTACATTTAGAGTGAGTATCATATTCGATGTAAAAGGTAAGTATATGCACTTTAGTGATCAATTGATGATATGTGATAAAAGCATGAGAAAATATGCTATATGTTGTAAAGAATTGGGAATATGTGAAATGTATATGAACATTGAGGTTTGTGAAAGTATTTGGCTATGAATTATATGTAAATGGATGATGATTATATGATTTAAGTCGATAAGTTTATTTGTATATGGCTTACTAAGCTTTTGAAAGCTTACTTTGTATGTGTTTGCATTATTTTATAGATATCATAGCTACTAGGAGCTCGGGGATCATCAAGGATTGTTACAACACTATCGAACCTTACTTTGGTATCTTTTGAATGTGTATATATTGAAGTATGGCATGTATAGGCTAGAAGTAATTAGATTATGTTTTGTGATATGTATATATTTAGCCATGTGATTTGGCTTGGTTTTGGTTGATCTTATGGTTTGATTTTGGTATATAATATGTGATGCAAATTATGCTTATGTGATGTGTTCATTAATGGCCAAGTGAATTGATCAATTTGGTAAGTTTTGGTGTGTGCTCATTTGAGGATTTGGTAAGATTTTGATATGAGAATGAATGAATTGAAAAGAGGTTATGAAACAAATGATTAGATATGATTTTGTCTTATGATTTAGCATATTTTAGTATGGCTATTAAGTATGAAATTGGTTGATAATGTTATGGCATGAATGGTAGATGTTTTGGTTGAGAAATGGTTGACAATTTGGCATAAAATGTTGTGGTTTTGATGATTGTAGGGAGGACCCTTAATGGGTGGCAAATTGGCCTTTAAATGGCCTATTTTTGCCTACACGGGCAGAGACACGGGCGTGTGTCTCAACCGTGTTGCTCGAGGGCCATTTCGAAATGAGCCTGGGTAGACCACACGGTTTCATACACGAGAGTGTGCTAGGCCGTGTCGCCAAGTTAGTTTCGACCACGGGTTAGATACACGGGCGTGTGACTGGCCGTGTGACCCAAGTCAGTAACCTCCTTAATTGTCACATGGCTTGGCACACTAGCGTGTCTCGTGGCCATGTGGACAAGTAAGTATATGCCCTATTTTGACACGACGTAGAGACATAGGTGTGTCTAAAGCTGTGTAAGGCACACTACCTGTTCATACGGGCGTGTGGCCTGTACAACTTTGAAAATATTTAATTTTCAAAAAATTTTGTATGTGCTGTACGCCCTGAATTTGGGCCTAGAAGTTTTGGGCCTTGACCATGGGAGCGGTTGAAGGCAACTTATAATATTTTGTTGTGCATGTAAATTTCGTTAATGAAGGCTTCTTTTAGTGGTTAAGTGTGCTGAGAAGTGTTGGAGAAGTCCTGGGTTCAAACCTGGACTTTAGCAAAAATTTTGGTTTAAGGTGAATCAAACCCTTGGTGTAGTAGGTAGGCCTTAAGAATATTGTTGGAGAAATTGTACCACAAAAAGCCTTGTGGTCTAGTGGCAAAGTAGCACCACATAAGAGGCAGAAATGTGGCGTCATAGAGTTGGCAAGGAGGTCTAGGGTTCGAAACTAATGGCAATCAAAGAGCATTTATTTTGTTAACAGGGGGCGACAAGAGTTGGTGTTGAATTTAAACTCTGATTATGGAGGGATCCCACACCGGGAAGCTAACATAAGAGTGGATACAAAGCTGGCTTTAAATATATAGAACCATGAGGAGAGTTAGGGTACCTTTCTTGGCTGATCCCTTTCGCTTTATGGCGTGCTCGTTTGGGTTGGGCGTCGGCTAAGAGTGCTCGAGCACGGATTAACTCCGATCTCCTATCGTGTGTATTTCTCACTACTCTAGTGTAGGATGGCTACTTGGCATGATGGTGAAAGAGGCCATGTGGGCCCAATGGGCCTACGAGCCCAATTGGATAAGTTGTTTGATTGTGTAGTAAATATTAGACTAGGCTAGGTGAATCTCATATCTGTGGCTAGATTTGGGCTAAAAGGGCCACATAAGCATGTGGGCCCATTTGGGTCGAGAAGGGCTTTAGGCCCATTCGTATTGTTATCCCTGTTTAGAATACTTTAGTTTACCAAATTATTGAAATACCCCTAGTTGTAAAATTACCAAAGTACCCCCGGTTTATAAAATTACCCAAATATCCTCGATTTGTAAAATTATCGAAATACAGTCGATTGTAAAATTACTGAAATACCCCTGTAGGGTAGAATTACTGAAATACCCCTGTAAGGTAGAATTACCGAAATACCCCTATAGGGTAGAATTACTGAAATAACCCTGTAAAGTAGAATTACCGAAATACCCCTTTAGGGTAGAATTACTTAAATACCCTTGTCAAGTAGAATTACCAAAATACCCCTGTAGGGTAGAATTACTGAAATACCCCTATAAAGTAAAATTACCGAAATACCCTTGTAGGGTAGAATTACTGAAATACCCCTATAGGGTAAAATTACTGAAATACCCTTGTAGGGTAGAAATACTAAAATACCCCTATACGGTAGAATTACTGAGATACCCTCATGGGGTAAAATTACCATTTTGCCCCTAGGGTGTTAAATGACTATTTTGCCCTTGTGGGCAAGTGACTGACTTGGATTGTGTGGTTGACGGATTTGATTGTGAATATATGTTAGTGATATGAATGACTTGACTGTAATTGTTTGATTCAAATATGGGCATGACATTCTGCATACATGACATGTTGCATTGGTTGGGATTTCGTACGGAGGAAGATCTGATCTGTTAAGGTCGCACGGGTCGCCCGAGAAGACTGTGGATCGATCGATGGCTGAGTGCCGATCATGTTACCGAAGGCTGTGTGCCGTTATTGTGGGCTTCGTGCCAATTATAGACCCGTTATCAATGGCCCTGTGCCAACCTAAATATGGCTTTGTGCCATCTTGACTATGGCTTCGTGCCAAACGTATTTACCTGTGGCTATGTGCCTAACATATTTGTTGATGGCTCTGTGTCGATCATATTTACCGAAGGTCGTGTGCGATTATATTACCGCCACCGATGGCTATGTGCCGGTTATTACGATTATCGATGGCTTTGTGCCACGTATTACGCTAAGTGGCTTTGCCACATTATTCGCTTCGTGGCTATGCCACAAATATCTGCTTTGGTGGCTCTGCCGCAACATCTATATCTAGTGACTCTGTCACAATATCTGTTCTGTAGCCATGCTGCAAATTCTGTGGTGTGTAGCGAGATGGGTGGGTCGAGTTGTCTCCCCACATGGTGTAAGGTTGGTACGGGGGTGTATACGGTTGGATTGGGTTGGGATTGCATTCACATTCGATTTTGATTACATTACGACGATCGATTTTGATTCGTCACCTAATTCGATTTTGATTACATTGCGATCTCGATTTTGATTACGTCACCTAATTCGATTCGATTCGATTCGATTCTCATTTTGATTCTAGTTCTGATAATGTTTCTTATTCTGTAATGGGCTAAAGCCCATCCGACATCGTCTGTTATAATGGGCTAAGGCCCAATTGATACTGAAATAGAAATTTGGGGCAGGACTTTTAATTCTTTTATATGACCGATTCCTTTTATATAGTAGGGATTTCACACTGAGTTTTCGTAAACTCACCCCGCTTATTAACCTTCGTAATTTCCACCTTAAATGGATCGAGTCTGCGAGGGCTCAGAGGAAGCCACACACACCGCTTATGTTACGCTTTGATTATTACTTTTAAATGTTTTTATGTGGGTTGTAGTAAAGCCATTGTAATTTTTGGATTTCAAATTTGGAATTTTATTTATTGTTCTTATAATTGCTAGTATTAGAACACGCTTTTCAAAAGCGATTCTTCGTTTGTTCAAAACATCACGTATCCGCAATTGTTTTTAAATTAAGCTTCCAGAATCGCCAAGGTTTTTACAAAGTTGTTAAGAATGTTATTCATTGAGGTTTTCTAACAAGGTTTAAAAGGGTATAAGTTTTAATTATTAAGAAGGGTTTTTAATGGAAACATGGGTTTTGAAAAACACTTCAATGTGACACGCCAGATTCGAGCCAAACTTCCAGGCCGGGTTTGGGGTGTTACATGTGCTTGGTTTGGTCTCAACCCCTTTCTAATGTTTGTTTAAGGTCCCAATGACCTATATAAGGGACATTATGATCATGTTTGATTATGATTGTGGATAATGTATGTGAATTGTTTGTAAAATGTTTCTGATTGTTCGGTAATGCCTTTAACCTTAGTCTGGCGACGGATACGGGTTAGAGATGTTACATGATTCAACCCAAATATTACCATTTTCCCATTTTAGCTCAATAAATTTTCTCCCACAATTTACTACTACATCTTGAGCAGTTAACCAATCCATACTAAGAATTACGTCAAACTCGTCAAACGAAAAAAGCATAAGGTTAGCCGGAAAATAGTGACCTCTAATCATCAAAGGATAATTTTTACATTCTTTATCAACTAGCACGTATTTTCCTAAAGGTTTTGACACTTTTATCACAAATTCCGTAGATTCAACAAGCATGCTCATACTAGACACCAATTTCATATAAATATAGGAATGGGTAGATCCTGGATCAATCAAACCAATAACAGTAGCCTCATAGATAGAAAATGTACCCGTAATCACATCCAAGGATGAAGCCTCTTCGCGAGCGCTAATAACATATGTCCTTGCAGGGGCTCTGCCCTCAGGTCTCACAGTAGACTCTTTAGGGGCATTCTTACTGCTCGCTCCATTACTCAAATTTTTCTTCTACCTCAACTAGCAATGTTACCAAATCTTACTCTTTGATATCTCTCTTTTTTTTCCATCTCAAGGCACTCTCTAATAAAGTGGTCTGGGGAACCACAGTTGAAAAAGGTCTTGTCACTCCCTCGACACTCACCGGGGTGACGTCTACCACATTGGAGACATTCAGGTCAACTTGGTCGAGTATTATCAACACTAGCAATCGAGGTGGTCTGGGCCTCAGTACCCTAATACTGGTTACTTCTATTTCTATTTGAAAACTCAACAGAAGTATTGGAACGAGATGGAAGTCCCTCGACTTCTTTAATGTGGACTGAAATGGCTTGCCTATAGATTTTTTATTTGAATCCCTAGCCTCTGACTCGACCTTTCTTTTCTCTTTGGCCAATTCCTCGGCCTTACAAGCTCCCTCAACGAGTATAACAATCTCTTTCAGCTCAAGTAATCCAACAAACATCTGAATATCTTCATTTAATCTGTCCTCAAACCTTTTTCACATAATGGTTTCAGTCGACACACATTCATGAGCGTATTTGCTGAGTCTCACAAACTCATGCTCGTATTCAGTTGTGGTCATCCTACCTTGCTTCAACTTAAGAAACTCTTTTCTTTTTTGATCCATAAATCTCTGATTGATATACTTTTTTCAAAACTCCTCTTAGAAAAATTCCTATGTCACACACTCTCTCGGTACTACCGAGACAAGTGTCTTGCAGCAGTGGCAAGCCGAATCTCTAAGCAGTGATACAACATATTTCATGCATTCTTCCAGTGTGCATGACAATTCCTCAAAAATACAGATGGTATTTTTGAGCCAAAACTCTATTTATCCCGGATCGTCATGGATGTTAGCTTGGAACTCTTCAGCTCCTTTCTTTCAAATTTTATCCACCGGAGGTCTGTTCAGTCTCATAAAATCCATACCACGGGGTGCCACTAGGACAGGCTAGGGAATAGGTGGGGGTGGAGGGGGTTGACCGTTCAGGTTCATCTTAACGAACTCCGTGTACCAAGCATCCATCATGTGGAGAAAGGCCTCCCGAGCCCATTCTCCTCCTCTCTGACTAACTAATGGAGGTTTACTGTCTTGTGGCACTGTCCATGAGTAGGTCCGTTACTTTCTATGTTGTCAGCTTCAGCTCGATTGGGATCCATTACTATATAAAAACACAATTAAAATGGTTAGGAGTCGTCACACGATGACAATGCTTTTATGGCATGTGTAGTTAGAATCATACAGACACTACATTAGTTTAAGAATCGACTAAACCGTAGCTCTAATACCACTAAATATAATTCCCCTTACTTGTACCCGACACTGAAACAGGATACGAGGCATTACCGGACTTAAACGTAAGCGAACATACAAAATTGGGCCTTAAACTTTCACCCAAATTAAAACCATTGGGTAGCAAGCATTTCATTCCATATATGGGCCCACGAGTCCCAAAACATACGTTGGTGGTGGTTCAGAACTAAACCGAGAACTTTCAAAACTTTTACAATACTTAGAAAATTTTTCCCATTACATGCCCGTGTGGTTGGATCGTGTGGATTTCACACGCTCTTGTGGCTTTGGACATGCCAGTGTCCTCAGCCCGTGTAACTCTCTGATTATGAAGTCATGCACAAAATGTGGTTACATGGCCAAGGCACACGCCCGTGTCTGGCGAATTAAATTCCAAAATCTGGTGCAGACATCCCACGGCTTGGGCACACGCCCATGTTCTAAGGCCATATCTCTCACACTGCCAAGACACATGGCCGTGAATCTGCTCTTGAGTTTACTACTGAGCATTCTTTTTGCATTAATTAGAGTGCAGGGGATACACGGCCGGATCACATGCCTATGGGGCAAGCCGTGTGTCACACACGATCTAGACACACGCCCGTGTGTCTACCGATGTGGGCCACTTTAAGGCTATTTTCCAAGCCAAATGCCACCCTTATTTGTTTCAGCACATATAAACAAATAAGCAATATTTATTAGGCTTGCATGCATGCATTTTCACACCATCTTATACACACACATGGCATTAATCAACATTCAATCATCAATAGCCATAGGCCATATCATAATGGAATTTGTACATACATAGATGAATAGGTTTACAACCCAATAATCCTCATAAACTATATCTCATGGCCATACACAAAATGAATCAACTATCATTATAAGCCAACACATTTGGCTAGATCAATATTACGTATAACAAAAAGACTAGGTCCCTATACATGCCATACTCAAAATGTTGAGATTAACTATACCTAAATAATCCAATCGATAGTGTGAACGTGCCCTGACGTAATTTGATCCTCGAGCTAGCTTAACGACACTATAAGAAACTAGAAAAGAGAGGAGGTAAGCATAAAGCTTAGTAAGCTTGCATGTAATTAACAAGTAATAAGAATATGCATTTCCATACACATACATAACATAACTTGACTCATCCCATTCTCAATAATCATTGTAGTCATACCCTACCTCATTCAATTTTACATAATATTCAATATCATAATTTCTTTATTCTCCTCTTACCAAAGTTTTATCATTTCGTAATCTCAGTACTACGAGCTTGGCGAACATACCTGTACCCTTTCAACATGATCATACCTCGTCATTTCTCTGACACATCCTCGGATTTTCCTTGAACCATTTGGAATACTAACAGATACTCGGGAAACCCCGTTCACATAATAAGATGCCAATGCCATATCCCAGATATGGTCCTACATGGGATCAGCACTCGATGCCAATGCCATGTCCTAGACATGGTCTTACATCAGATCTCATATCAATGCCATATCCCAGATATGGTCTAATAAGATAACACATACCGATGCTGATGCCATATCCCAGATATGGTCTTATACGGGATCTCATCAACCCAACTGTGATGATGTTTTTACCTTAGGTATTCCTAAGGTTCAACCGGCTTTCATCACCTCAATTCTTTATCGGACAATATCAATAATACTCACAAAGGCAAATATACAATTCATGTAACATTAAATCTTAAATACATAATAGGATTCTATACCATTTACACACAAACTTACCTCAGTACAAAATATGGACAACTAATTCGATTTAGTCCAAGATCTTGCTCTTTCCCTGGTCTAGGCCCAAACACTGTTTTTCTTGATCTATAATAGAAAATTTCACTTGTTTAATTACCACATTATTGAAAACAACGCATAAATCACAACATATTTATGGAATGTGTAGCTAGAACCGTACACACGCTATGTTAGTCTGAGAATCGACTAAACTATAGCTTTGATACCACTAAATGTAACACCCCTTGTTCATTCCCGACACTGGAACAGGATATGAGGCATTAAAGGACTTAAACGTAAGTAAACATACAAAATCGAGCCATAAACTTTTGCCCAAATTAAAACCATTTTTTAACAAGCATTTTGTTCCTTATATAGGCCCACGAGGCCCAAAAAATATGTTGGTGGTGGTTTAAAACTAAACCAAGAACTTTCAAAACTTTTATAGCACATAGAAAATTTTTCCCATTATAAAGGGCCACACGCCATTGTGGTTGGATCATATGGATTTCACACGTCCGTGTCCTTAGCCCGTGTAACTCTCTGATTATGATGTCATGCACAAAATGTGGTCACAGAGCCAAGGCACACACCTGTGTCCTTAGACCGTGTGGCGAATTAAATTCCAAAATTAGATGCAGACCTCACACAGCCTGGGCACATGCCTATGTTGTAACACCCCAAACTTAGCCTAGAAGTTATGGCCGAATTTGGTGTGTCATATTGAAGTGCTTTTTGAAAATAGGACTTCTCTTTAAGAATCTGAATTTAAGTTAAAACCCTTTTAGTTTTTATTGCTTGAGAAAATTTGGCAAATTAAGTTGTTACTAATTGAAATCAATTTGTCAAAACGTTTTCCATATTTAACGCTGTTGATTCCTTAAACTGAATAAAATCGCAGAAGCTTTTAAAAACCTTAAAGTTTAAAATGTGTGTTTTCCTTGAAAACAATTATTATTTTGAAAACCCATCTTTTCCTGGTCTAGCAGTTTAAGGTATGAAATCAAAGCCCAAATAAAATTTAAAACCACAAGTGGCCTTATTACATAACTAAAAACCCAATATGAAATTTAAATAAATAAAGTCAAAAGTAGAACATCAGCAATCGTGTGGCCATCTCCGAGTCCCTCGTGGCTCCAAACCGTCTAAGGCTGAGGATTACCTGTACTGTAACGCCCCAATTTTTAGGTTTTCTGTGTTTCTGTGATTTTTAACATTTGTGTGTGTTCTGGTTGGTTATATATATTTTAGTAGGTTAGTGGGCCTTTGGAAGGCCCAAACTTAAGTTAAATCCGTGGTAGTCTTTGGAATTTTAATTTTATGAACAGGTGATGCAATTGGCGTTTGGGCTTTTAAGAGTAAATGGGTAAAAGATGACACAAAAAGGAGTGTGGTGTAGTGGCAAGGTGGCGCCACTTAGGGGACAAGGAAGTGACACCATAGAGGAAGCAAGGGGTCCAAGGTTCAAGTCTTGGCTCTTGCAATATATTTTGGTTTTTCTTTACAATAAATCTAGAAGCAAGTAGGTGCGCTTTAAAGTTTAATGTGTTGGATTTATGACACAAATGAGTTGATGGCCTAGTGGTGGTGGCGTGAGTTGGCATGTGAGAGGACTTTGGTTCGAATCCCTTGGCACGCAAAGGTTGATTATTTTGCTCTGTTGGGACGACAAGAGTTGGTGTTGGTTTTAAACTCTGGTGATGGAGGGATCCCACATCGGGAAGCTAACATAAGAGTAGATGGAGAGTTGGCTTTAAATAGAGCAAACCATGAGGAGAGCAGGCATACCCTTCTTGGCTGATCCCTTTCTCTTTGTGACATGTTCGTTTGGGTTGGGCGTCAACTAAGAGTGTTTGGAGCGCGGATTAACTGCAGTCTCCTAACATGTGTGTATTTCTCATTACTCTAGCAGTAGGACGGCTATTTCGGGCTGCGATGGGCTGAAATGGGCCATGTGGTCCCAATGGGTCCGTATGGCCAAGTGAATAAGTTGTAGAATTACCGAAATACCCCTGTAAGGTAGAATTACCGAAATACCCCTGTAGGGTAGAATTATTGAAATACCCCTGTAGGGTAGAATTACCGAAATACCCCTTGTAGGATAGAATTATCGAAATACCCTTTTAGGGTAGAAATACCAAAATACCCCTATAGGGTAGAATTACTGAGATACCCTTGTGGGGTAAAATTACCATTTTGCCCCTAGGGTGTTAAATGACTATTTTGCCCCTCGTGCGTAAATGGCTAACTTGTATGATGATTGGGTTAGTTGACGTGGATTTATGTTAGTTATCATTAATTCGTAAGTCTAATGTGTTAGTGATCGATTGTAGGATTATCGCGTGGGAGATATCGTCATCAATCGTCATCAACCAGGTGTGTAAATGACACCCTCCCTTAGACTGAATTGGTAAAAGCCGAAATACCGAAACGTTGGTATTTTATGAACTTGTGAGCGTCGGCGCCGTGAATAGTTGTTAATGAATATGGTGCATTTGGATGATTAGAGTGCGAGTGTGCATTTTCGCACAACAAGATTTATTAGGCTTAATGGGTAGAAAAGCGGGCCAATGGGCCAACAGCTCACTTTGGTAAAAGACGAGGTAAGTACTTGATTACTTGGTAAACGTCAGAATGAGCATGAAACCTTAGCAATAAGTTATAATTACTGAAATACCCTTATGCATGCAAAATTACGATTTTGCCCCTAGGGTTTTTTTTTCTGAAAAGCATGATGTTCTGTTTCTGTATATGTATGCCATGACATATTATTTCTGTTGCATGGGACATGGGTTTATATTGATGGAGGAAACGTTCTGGCAGCCTCGCTACAATCTGGTGGTCTTGCCACATATATACGTTACGGTGACTTCACACAATATCCGCGACCTCATTTGCAATCTGGTGGCTTCGCCACATATATATATATATATATATATATATATATATTTGTTCTGGTGGCCTAGCCACAATATCTAAATCTGGTGACTTCGTTACAATATCCGCGACCTCGCTGCAATTTCGTGGTGTAGCGGTTGGGTGGGTCGAGTAGTCTCCCACATGGTGTAAAGGCTGTGCAGGGTATTATAGATGGATCTGGGTTGGGATTTACGCATTCGTGATATATTTTTACGTATACGCTATGGGCCTATGGGTTTCATTCTCGATTTACATCTTGGGCCAAGGCCCGATAAGTCTGACTCGAGGTTTGATCTGTTTTGGGCTATGGTTGGGTTATGTTACACCTTGAGTTTACCGAACTCACCCTTTATTTTCATCTCTGCAGAAATCCCCAACCATAGTGGGCTTGGGCTGTGAGGGATTCGGAGTGGCCACATCATCTGCAAAGTTGGCTTTCCTAAGTTAGTTTATTTTTATTATTTTATATTCGATTTAATTTTGGGTTTTAAGTTGTAATAAGGCCGCTATTTAAATTTCTTTTTCCGCTATGGTTTTATTTTCTGATTATATTTATACTATGTCGAAACTGCTAGTGTTAGGCTGCTCGGGTTCTCAAAATTAATGAACATCTTCCAAGACTCAACAAGCACAACAAATGGATAGCCTAAAGATTGATAAACTGGCTTTTCATTCAACCGCTGTTTTTACAAAGACCACCCCAATCACTTAAACCAAGGAATGCATGCTAAGTCGTAAGTCTATGTGACACGTCAGATCTGGCAATAATGTTTGGGTCGAGTTTGGGGTGTTACATGTACAGTTAAAAGAAAGGGTGAGTTTACGAAAACTTAGTATGTAATCCCCTAACAGACAATAGAAATTAGAATATGCAAAACAATCTGGGCTTTATCCCTATACAGTACCGGTACAGTCCGGGCATAGCCCTATACAGTAGCAGTACAATCTAGGCCTTAGTCCTATACAGTAAAAGTGTGGGCCAAAGCCCAATACAGTATCAATATAGTGAAATGCAATTATGCATCCCACCCAAATCCAGCTAGCACACCACCCGTACCAATCAACACACCATATGAGGATATAAATTGACCCACCCAGCTAGCACACCAATATCCCAGCCAAGCTGCTAATAACAGAAAACGTGGCGGAGCCACTAGAATCAGAATACGTGGCAAAACCACTAGTACAGAACTTCCTCCAAATTAGTCCCCAACCCCCATGCAGTATGTCATGTCATAAATATTATGTGTATGTAAAGTCATACTCAGTACTATCATATATGTAAATCATAAGCACATCAGTCATACAAAACATAAGGGCATAATCGTCATTTTACCATGAAGGGGTATTACAGTCATTTTACCATATAGGGGCATTACGATCATTTTATCCTACAGGGGCATTACAGTCATTTTACCATACAGGGGCATTACGGTCATTTTACCATACAGGGGCATTACGGTCATTTTACCATACAGGGGCATTACGGTCATTTTACCCTATAGGGGCATTATGGTTATTATACCCTACAGGGGTATTACGGTCATTTTACCCTACAGGGGCATTACGGTCATTTTACCCTACAGCGGCATTACGGTCATTTTACCTTACAGGGGTATTACGATCATTTTACCCTATAGGGGCATTATGGTCATTTTACGTTATAGGGGCATTACGGTCATTTTGCCTAGTTTAGGGTTTTAGCTCAGAAACAACCTCTTCGAAGGTCTATAGTCGCTTCGAGCGACACTGATAACCTAAACGATCATAACAGTGCAAATAGGCCCAAGGCCCATTACTCAACCCAAATGGCCTACACGCTCGTGTGGCCTACATGCTCGTGTGGCCCATTTAGCCCAAATTTAGTTACAGCTATGTGACCTTCATAGCCCAGTCCAATATTTATCACTTACCGTGGATTTAACCTGTGTGGGGCCCACGAGCCTATTGGGCCCACACAGCCCATTTCGGCCTAACGTGGACCATAACAGCCTAAGCCCACGAGAACACTCGTGGTGGCCCCTATAGTCTATCGCCCATGCTTTGTGGGCTCATCTCACCACACAAGCATTGTACGCTCGTGAGGCCTCAAATGCCAAAGTTTCGGCTTTTCAGCTTTTGCCGATTCACAGCAAAGAGGGGTGAGAATACACACCTTTTTGGCATTTGTTAGTAACAGATTGGTGTACGAGTGCACACCTTTTTACGCAACCACTTCAAACTTCTTAAGCGCCCAACCTACAACCGTCCCAACATACAGTCAGTCCATCATTTATCAGTGTTTAAAACACTTAACCCAAATAGACAATGCTACAAACCTCGATTGTACGAACTACGACTTGTTCCTTTAGATCATAATTTAAATCGATTACACCTTTCTTTGCTAAGAAACTGCAATAAAAAAAATATCTTAATAGGTGGAATCGATTATAGTTGAGGCTTAAACTCATGAATAATAACCTTACAGAAAAAAATAGGGCCATTCGACCTATGCCCATAAGGCCGGGTATTGAAATTACCTTAATCGATTAGTGAGTGATAGGGTTTCGGTAGCTAGAGAATTTTTGCACTTTCACTCCCCAAAAACACCGATTAGTCAGAACACTTGCAGATCGAAACGATTTACCAATACTAGAGAAGAATAATATTCAGCCAACCACTACCTAAATTGCTTGAGAAAGATCAAAGAAGAATAACTTTCTGTTTAGAAGTAGAACAAAAGAAAAAAGGGAGAAAAATAAATGAAGGGGGAAGAAAAAGAAAAGTTGGCTATGAAAGAAAATTGAAAGAATAATGGGGAAGAGGAGAAAGATGTGTTCGACAATGTCAAGAGAGTAGTGAAAGAAGAAGAACAGTGTTCGGTAGAGAATGAGAATGACTAAAAAAAGAATAATGTCGTAAGAGGCACAAACCCGAAACAACCAAATGCCGAAGTTGACTAAAGGAATTCGGCTACCACTTGCAAAAGGAGAAAAGACCCTCTTCCAAAACACTCACAAATACCAAAAATGGTCAGTTTTTTCCCAATGCCGAATTAGAGATACCAAATGGCACCAACATCCCCACACTCATCAAACTCCTAATTCTTCTCCACAAATCTCTCCTCAATCCTCTCCACAATTTCCTCCTTGATATCCTCCACCTATCACTTCACCACTCATCCATCAAAATTTTACTGCAACACAACCACTGGCCGAACCAAGCTGCAAAATAAATACCTCATTTGCACTATGCCAACGCTCGAACCTCATACCTCAAGGTTCCTTTACATACCACCTTGCCACTAGACCACAAGGCTTTTTGTGATTTAAAATAATCACAATTATTTATATAGCCTACGTACTAGAGTCCAGATTCATTTAAGAGCTAATTTAAAAAAAATTATGCAAAGTCCAAGACTTGAACCCAGGCTTTTCAAACACACCCAAATCACTTTAGCCATTAAAACAAACATGCAATTTGTGTCACTTTCTTGCTTAACTAAAATATTTATGAGTAGTCTCCTAACCGCTCCCATGCTCAAAGCCCAATACTTTTAGGCCCAATTTTGAGGCGTTACACATGTTCTGAGGCCGTACCTCTCACACGACTGTCTCTACCCGTGTGTTTACTACTGAGCATTTTTTTTGCATTAATTAGGGTGTAGGGGACACACGGCTAGATCACATCCCCATGGGGCAAGCTGTGTGTCATACACGGTCTAGACACATGCCCGTGTGTCTACCCATGTGCCCCACTTTAAGGCTATTTTCCAAGCCAAATGCCACCCTTATTTGTTTCAACGTATATAAACAAATAAGCAATATTTATTAGACTTGCATGCATGCATTTTCACACCATCTTATACACACACATGACATTCATCAACATTCAATCATCAATAACCATAGGCCATATCATAATGGAATTTGTACATACATAGATGAATAGGTTTACAACCCAATAATCCTCATGAACAATATCTCATGGCCATACACAAAATGAATCAACTATCATTATAAGCCAACACATTTAGCTAGACCAATATGACGTATAACAAAAAGACTAGGTCCCTATACATGCCATACTCAAAATGTTGAGATTAACTATACCTAAATAATCCAATCGATAGTGTGAACGTGCCCTGACGTAATTTGATCCTCGAGCTAGCTTAACGACACTATAAGAAACTAGAAAAGAGAGGGGGTAAGTATAAAGCTTAGTAAGCTTGCATGTAATTAACAAGTAATAAGAATATTTATTTCCATACACATACATAACATAACTTGACTCATCCCATTCTCAATAATCATTATATTCATACCCTACCTCATTCAATTTTACATAATATTCAATATCATAATTTCTATATTCTCCTCTTACCTAAGTTTTATCATTTTGTAATCTCAGTACTACAAGCTTGGCGTACATACCTGTACCATTTCAACATGATCATACCTTGTCATTTCTTTGACACATCCTCGGACTGCCCGTTGAACCGTTTCGAATACTAACGAATACTTGGGAGACCCCATTCACATAATAAGATATCAACGCCATATCCCAAATATGGTCTTACATGGGATCACCACTCGATGCCAATGCCATGTCCCAGACATGGTCTTACATGGGATCTCATATGTAGATGCCAATGCCATATCCCAGACATGGTCTTACTTGGGAACTCATATTAACACCATATCCCAAATATGGTCTTACATGATAACACATACCGATGTTGATGCCATATCCCAAATATGGTCTTATACGGGATCTCATCAACCCAAATGTCGTGATTTTTGTACCTTAAGTATTCCTAAGGTCCAACCGGCTTTCATCACCTCAATTCTTTATCAGATAATATCAATAATACTCACAAAGGCAACTATACAATTCATACAACATTAAATGTTAAATACATAATAGGATTCTATACCAATTACACACAAACTTATCTCGGTACAAAATATGGACAACTAATTTGATTTAGTCCAAGATCTTGCTCTTTCCCCTATCTAGGCCTGGACTCCATTTTTCTTGATATATAATAGAAAATTTCACTTGTTTAATTACCATATTATTCAAAACAGTGCATAAATCATATTTTGGCAAAAATTATAGTTTTTCCCTTAAACTTTTACATAATTACAATTTAGCCCCTAGGCTCGTAAAATTTCTTTGTTACCCAAGCATAGCCGATTCATATTCCCTCTTATAACATCCCACATTTTTCATCAAATCACATTTTTAACACCTATTTTTACATGTTTTACAAACAAGTCCTTTTAGGTGTTTTCACGAAAAATCGCTTAGAAAAAGATGTTCATCTAACACCAAACTTCCATATTCCTCCATTAATCATGAAAATACATGCATGACACACATGGGTAAATTTTTTAACATAAACCCTAGCTCAAAATAATGGTAGAAATAGTTATATTATGCTTCAAGGATCTCAAAAACATCAAAAACTATCACCAAAATGACTTACATGTAGAGGGTTTATTGTGGTGAAAATTTCAAGCTTCCATGGGGTTTTTCTCCTTAAAATTTTGGTGGAAAAATATGGAGAAGAAGATAATCATTTGATTGTTTTATTAGCTTTTGCTTTTGTCATCAAATACCAACCCATACCCAATTTTTGACTTTTTGACTTTTCATTTATTACACTTCATGTACGTCCAGGCACATATTAATTGACCTAATTACTCATTAAGGACCTCAAATTTTAATTTCTATAGCTATTTAACACCTTTAGCTAATGGAACACAACTTTCGCATTTTACGCGATTTGGTCCTTTTCACAAATTAACCATTCAAATAGTAAAATTTCTTAACAAAAATTTTGTGCAATCATATTATCATGTCGTAGACCTCAAAAAAATATTAAAATAATTTTTTATGGACTCAGATTTGTGGTCTAGAAACCATTGTTTCGACTAGGCCCAAAATTGTGATGTTACAAATTCATATCGGGTGCTTCACTGTAACTGACTCCAAAAGCAATTTTGAGCCTCGATTTTCTATCCCCTGAGAAACAATCATTGATTTGGTGACTTTTTTTGAACTTGGTTTAGTTTTATTTGGACAATCTCTCATGAAACATTTGAATGAACCATAGTGAAAACAAGCTCCTCTTTTCAATCTACAAACACCGAAATGGGTGTTGCCACAATGTTCATAAGCAAATGTGTTTTGCATTTCATATGCTACCAGCACTCGTAACTGAAGTAGCCTGAGTCTTCGAAAAAGCTTATTGGAATGTACTTTTTCTTGTATTCCTAGCAGGAGGAACAAACTGGGTTCTACACTCTCCTGATTTCTTAAGTGGAGGAGTTAGGAAATTTTTGGACATGCTTTGCTTGCTCGAGCTTTCATTCTTAGTTTTTTCCCATTTCTTTTCATTCTAGATCGCTTTCATTTTCTAAGCACGCTTAGATAATTCTACAAATTCTTTAATATTAAGTGCTCCCAGCAATGCTCGAATGTTTTCATTTAATCCCCTCTCAAGTCTGGAACACATCTGAGCTTCTAAAGTTATTTGTTCTCGGTCATATTTACTCAAATTCAAAAATTTATGCTGGTACTAGAAACCAGCATATTTCCCTATTTTAGATCCATGAACTCACATTTCTTGCCTTTAAGATACAATTTGCTAACATATTTCTTTTTAACTCATCCTAAAAGAATTCCCACATTACTCAATCCCTTGGAACCACCGATGTTAAGGTAACCCACCATTGGTAAGCATCTCCTTTTAGTAATGAAATAACACATTTTAAGCTATCATCGAGTGAGCAGTTCAATTCGTTGAAAACACACTGTGTATTTCCTAGCCAATACTTAGCTTTTTACATATCATCATTATATAACCCTCAAATATCTTTAGCTTCGCATTTATAGATTTTATCTATGAGGGTCAATGAACAGTTACCTGATTTATGTTCTGAGGATAAACATGTTTCAGGGGAAGCACGAGAGGGGACAGACATTGTGGAGCCATCAAATTAGCTTGTATAACTTGTGCGAATCATTGATTGGTCAATTGGAAGAAGGCACCATGATCCTCACTTCCTGATAATTGAGATCTAGATATACTCTGACTTGTTGTCTGATCGGGAGCAGGAACATGACTTTTAGCATCCTTATTTTTAGCACGATTAGATTCGTTTGACATCATAAATCTATAAGAGAAAACATAGTCAGGTTAGATCAAAAACATCACACAAAAATACGAGTTATTGTGGCATATTTTTCTAAAATCAATACAAGCTACGTTCAGTCCTAGAATCGACTAAATAATAGCTCTGATACCAATAAATGCAACACCCTATACTTAGTCCAGTCACCAAACCCGAGCTATAGAGTATTACAACTATAAAACCTTGACATCGATCACAATTTAATAATAAATAATTAAATAATGCATTTGAAATCATTTCCATAGTATTCAGTGAAATAGAGGCCTAATTCTAGCTTACGAATCAATTAAAACAATTCGAGAATAATTTTGGATGAAATTGAAACTTTTACAAAATTTTGAGTAAAAAGTGAAAATAGGGGTCACATAGCCATGCGACCAAACCATGTAACAAATTGTGCCCGTGTAACTTAGGATCATATGACCGTGTAGCTAGGTTGTGTAAATCATTGTGACCGTGTGGACAAACCTGCACCTAAATCAAAGGGACCACGTGACTGTGTCATGGAACCGTGTGGAACACACGACTGTGTGTGCCCAAAATTCCTTCAAACACAAGGCAATTCACCTACAGTTTCTTAAAATCCAAGCCAAGCATTTACCATCTCATAAACCTATTCAAAATCTACCAAAACGTTCCAAAACATATCAATTCACATGCAACTGTAATGAGATTTGTGCAAGTGTACACAATTGTTCAAGTAATAAGTAAGTAAAATGAGTTATCTTCTCCATAGAGACAGTTTATGTTAATCGATTATCTGTAAAATTATAAGTTAACAATTTAGTGGTAAAAACACGATACTTTGAGTGGTGGATGATTAAATTAAATTAGCTAAATGCAAGATGATCCCTATGCAATTAAATCTAAATGCAAATGATCTAAATGTAAGAATGAATAGCTTTAGCAACAAAAACAATCAATATTAAATGGGCTAGGACAATTATATTAATCAATTCAATTTACTTTATCATGCTTAATAGTGTTCGGAAATACTTTCATGAGTTTGGAAACCAAATTAAGTCTTCTCATATCTTTTATTTAGTGAAATATGTATTTTACTGATCATATTAGACTAAGGGTTTCTTAGCATTTATGTAAGGTCACAGGGACATTTATGTTTGTAACAATTTAATTACATAAACCTAAAAACTATGCAAGATAATAGAGCTAACTAAAGATATTATAAACCTCAACTTAGTCAGATTTAAGAATCTCAATTGAGAATTGCACTTTTCAATTATGTGTCTACGAGCCATCGTCAGGTTAGAACTTAGCTAATCTAAGTGCATCCAATCACGTATGAATGAAATGCATCATGAAATTAATTGAATACATGATCGACTGAGGCCCAAACATATTAAACATGAATAAAAAAATTCTTATTGAATTAACATAATTATACTAGCAAATAAGATATAAAATGCCATAGTTGATGTCAAAAATAATAAACTCAGAACAAACATAATTAAGATAGATAAAAAAGGGAAAGAGTAAACTTTATTTAGTTTAACAACCCTTCAAATCTATTATGACTGATGCATTTTTCTGTTTTGATTGATGCTTCTTTGCTAAGGGTTTCAAGGTGGCCATCCAATGAATGCTTTTGACAAAGCTTTTGTGGCTAAATGATGGAAGGGAGATGGAGGCTATGCAAGGGAAAGGGAAAGGAGAATGGAAAATGGAATGATGAATGAGAGATGAGTGATGAGGGATGTGTGTTATGAATGAAGGGATGAGGGATGCATGGTATTTGTAGGTGAAGGTAAGGGGTAGAGTTTGCTAAAAATAGAATTTAAATTCCTTCCTTTTCTCTCATATATGGCTGACCACAATTCATGGAAAAGGGGATGACTTAGTATCCTTATTTTTTATTCAAACCAAGTCTATTAATAGCCATAGGGTGGACAGTTTCAACAACAATTTTGTTGGGCAAATTTCTAATTATTTTCCAACTGTAAGGACCTTTAACTAAATACCCCAAAGCTTACTTTTGGGCAGCCATCTACTTGTGCCAAAACTGGGCTTTAATTCCCCCTTGTTGGATGGTTTCTTAGTCTAATAATTTAGTAGACATGTCCATATTTTAGCACATCTTTTACTAGGTCAAATTTTCAACCTCATGACCTAGTTTGCATGGTCTTGCCATCAACATGAATTGATTTGTGCATGTCTATGTTTCATTCATATTAATCACATCTTCAATAGTCCTCCTACATTGTGAAAAATCACATATTAATAAATTATCAAGAAATAATATATGTACAAAAATCATGTAATTAAGCACAATTTCACATACTTTATAAATTCATGCCCAATATTACTAATTAAGTAAAATTCATTTATTTTAATAAGAATTACTCAAGATTAACATATTTATTAAGTAAAAGATGGTAAAATATATAGAAAAATCCTATATAATTTTGAATTTACACAGCCCCAAACTTAAACCATTGCTTGTCCCATGTAATGTTCATGCACAACACAACTTTTGTTAAGACAATTTTGCAAAAATGAATAAAGCAACATCAATCTTAGCACATAATCATGCATCAATGAAATCATGCTAAAAAATACTTTTTATTGATAAATAGCTCGAATGCAAATATTATTTCCAAACTTTATACTAAATACATCATAATGTCAACATGAGTCATAGTATGCATGCATTTCCAAATCATATATAATATTTACCAAGCAATATGCTTTCCTCACCAACAAAACATAGCAATCACGAGGTTGAATTTGTGGTCTTCATATGTTGAGCTTAAAAATTCCTCTCCACTAATGTAGTCGATATAATCATTAAATCAATAGGTCTTTTATTAGGTTGTAATGGGGCCAGGCTACAGGTATGGATAAAAAGAAGTGAATTTTTAAGTTCAATCATCTTAACCTAACTTTGTCTTGGATCTTTTTGTGTTACAACCTTCGTAAAATTGGGTCTTTGGAACACCCCCAAACTTATTTCGAACTCATGCTCAACCTTTATTTTTCAGATTTTGAGCAAACATTTCTTTGCTTTTTATTCTTTTGAACAAACTTACTTTTGTTCTTTCATCATCTTTTTTTCAAAACATGTGTAGAACATGTACATATTTTGTATTTTTCCTCAAACTTTGATCACCAAGACAAATTTAGTTAAGATAGATGCACAAAATAGGATAAAATTAAAAAGATGGTAATACAACTTATGATGTAGGTAATTTGCAATAAACAGGCCATAAAGCTCAAAAATTAAGTTTCAAGGGTTAATTTAATAAGGTCAACTTGAAAGGCTCAAACTATCCAAAGAAAATGTGTCTATATCATATTAGATTCTTATACCTCCAAGGATTTCACCTCAGGAGGGTTACTAATTCAATTCTAAAGACTTAAAACCTTCATACATGTCTATTTCTAAAGAAATCAAATTTTCATGGAAAATATTACATAAGACTAAAGATCATACGAGCATTCCATCACTTAAGATAACATACAAATAACTTAGATAAAATCAGAAATCATGCTTGCATTTGAACATATGAACAAAAATTCTTTTTAAACATTCATTTATTTCAGTATAATTAAGTAAAAAGATTGAAATATACTTTAAAATTAACGTGAGATGTCTTACCCCTTTTAAAAAGAAGCAATGTCTTCATTGTGAAAACAAAGTAATAAATGAAAACTGAACACGATATATGACAGATTAGAACGATACCACTTCAACATTAAGATGGAAACACATTATGAATTTGATTTAACTCAGGAGACAATTCTAGCTGATAAGCAACAGGTCTGACACGTTTAAGAATATGGTAAGGTTCGATAAACCTTAGACTTAACTTGCCTTTCCATCTGAATTAGAGGACATTTTTCCATGGGGAAATCTTCAAAAATACCTGATCACTTACAGAATACTTGATATCTTTCCTCTTTAAACCAGTATATGATTTTTGTCGGTTAGAAGCAGCATTAAGACAATATCATATCAACGTGATAGTATTCTCGATCTCAGAACCTTGCTGAGACCCAAAACCTGAAGCTCACCTAACTCAATCCAATACAGGGGAGTGCAACCCTTATAACCATATAGAGCTTCATGCAGTGCAATATTAATACTAGATTGGAAGTTGTTGTTGTGCACAAATACAGCCAATGTTAAATAATCCTCCAAATTACTCTGGAAATCGATTACACAACCCCGAAGCATATCCTCCAGAATCTGAATAACCTACTGAAACTGTCCATTGGTTTGAGAGTGATACAAAGTACTAAAATCCAAGCGAATGCCTAATCCTCGTGAAGTTTCTTTTAGAATCAAGAAGTAAATGCGGATCTTTGTCTAAGATAATCAAGACTGGAACTCTGTGCAATCTTACAATTTCAAAAACATATAGCTTAGCAAGCTTCTGCAATGAGTAATCTTTTCGGATAGGGAGGAAATGAACGGACTTGGTCAATTAATCAACGATGAGCCAAATTGAATCTTTTTTTAGTAGGTGTTAAAGGCAACCCATTAACAAAGTCTATCATTACACACTGCCATTTTCATAGAGGAATTTTAATCAACTGAAGCAACCCTTAAGATAACTACTCAACCTTAACCTTTTGACAAGTTAGATAGTGAGACACAAAGGTAGTCACTTCCTATTTCAGACTAGGCCACCATTAAGGTTCTCACAGGTCCCGATATATTTTATTCCCACTAGGATGCATAGGATAAAGGCTACTATGTGCCTCCTGTAGAGTCGAACGCCTCAAATCTTTATTGTTAGGTACACAAATTTGACCCTTGAAACACAAAACCTTGTTACTGTACAAACTAAAATCAGAAATTTCACCCGAATCAATCTGATACAGACGTTGAACTAGAGACTCATCACTGAATTGTTTAGCTTGAATCTGATCAAACCAAGTTGGTTTAACTTGCAAGTTAGCTAGCAGGCCTATCCTCAAAAAAAACTCAGACGAGCAAATACCTCTCTCAGATCGGTCATCGTTATACAACTAAGAGCATCGACCACCAAATTAGCCTTACCGAGATGGTACTCTATTATGCAATCATAATCCTTAAGCAACTCAACCCATCCACATAGCCTAAGATTTAACTCCTTCTAAGTGAATAGATATTTGAGGCTCTTGGATTGGTGTAAATGATACACCTCTCACCATACAAGTAGTGTCTCCAAATTTTCAAACCGAAAACAACCGCAGCCAATTCGAGATCATGTGTAGGATAGTTACCTTTGTGCGACTTCAACTGTCGAGACGCATAAGCTACCACTTAACCATCCTACATCAAGACACATCCCAGACTGATGTGTGACGCATCGCTTTACACCACAAACTCCCTACCCAATTCAAGTTGAACCAATACAAGGGCTTGCGTTAAAACAGACTTGAGTTTTTTGAAGCTCGACTACTACTTGTCAGACAAAACAAATGAGGTGTTCTTACGCAATAGTTAGTCAGGGGGACGTAATTAGTGAAAATCCATCGGCAAACCTCCAGTAGTAACCTGTGAATCCCAAGAAAGTTTAAAGCTCAGATGCATTCTTCAACTGTTTCCACTTGACTATAGCCTCAATCTTTTTAGCGTCGACCCAGATCCCTTTGATAATCACAATATGCCCTAGAAAGGAAACCTCCTGCCACTAAAACTCACACTTACTAGCGTACAATTACTTTTCACGTAGTGTTTGCAGAACAATATGAAGATGCTCATCGTGCTCAGTCTAAGTTTTTGAATAAATCAATATGTCATCAATGAAAACTTCTACAAACTGATCTAAATACGGCTGAAATACTTAATTCATTAAATCAATAAATGTAGCTAGGGTGTTCGTCAAACCAAACGGTAGAATCAGGAACTTGTAATGTTTATAACGAGTCCTGAAGGCAGTTTTTTCCACATCAGTGTCCCTAACCTTGAGTTGATGGTAACCAGAACGAAGGTCAATTTTATAGAAAAAAGGTACTCTTCAGAACTGATCAAATAAGTTGTCAATCCTCGATAATAGATACTTATTCTTTACTGTCAACTTGTTCAACTGATGGTAATCTATACACATTCACACTGTACTGTTTTTCTTCTTGACAAATAATACCAATGTTCCCCACGAAGACACACTCGGCCTAATAAACCTTCAGTCGAGAATTTTCTAGAGCTGAGCTTTTAGCTCCGTAAGTTCCTTCGATGTCATGCGACAGGGTGCAATGGACACAGGGGAAATACCTAGTAACATATCAATATCGAACTCAACCTTCCTTTCTAGAGGTACTCTTACCAACTTCATGGGAAAGTCATCTGGGACGTCCCTTATAGTAAAAATATCCTTTATAGATACAAAATTGGACACAAAGGCTAGGTAAGCCTCACAACCTTTTTGGATTAGCCTTTCAGCTATAATGTAGAGGTTATAAGCTCGGTGCTCACCAATCATAAATATCTTATTATTTTCATCAGTTCGCAAAGTAACCCTCAGAGGCACAATCCAGATTGACCTAATGTTCAATGAGCCAAGCCATACCGAAAATCAGATAAAACTTGCTGAAAGACAGTTCCAACAAATTGGAGGGAAAAACCACACCCTAAATTTCTAACAGAATACGTCTGTAAACTTTGTCAACTCAGATTGATTGACCCAAGGGACTAATTACTGAAACCTCTCTAACAATACACTCAGTAGTAATATCCAATTTTGCAAAAATAATTCTAGCTATATATGAGTGAGTAGACCCGATATCAATTAGAGAAAAATATGGAAAAGGATAATTATAGAATGTACACGCTATAACATCGGCATAGTCACTGTCCTCAGGGGGTCTCGTCGCATAGACTAGTACAGGCTATTGCACCTTAGTCTGACCTGCACCCTTGCCCGGTGCTCTCTAACCCTAACTAGAACCACTACCACCCCTGACCATACCACGACCCTTAAGTGGTTGTTGAGCTACTTTAGATGCTAAATAAGACTCGATGTTAGAGTCTGTATCGCAACGAGCACCTGATCTATTCGAGCAGGGCAATCTCAAACACGATGCTCCATCGACCCACAACGAAGACAAGTTCTTGATTTCCTCTAGTACTCGCCCCGATGGCTCCTTCCGCAGTCACTATAGAGTTGAATCTCAATTGCTGTAGCGGTGCCTCGATCAGCGAAGGCTCGTCTAACCTTGTCTGTTTCTTAAGGTGCTGTCTAAAACTAGAAGAACTCAAATCCCTCTTAACCTTGCACTATCTTTTCTCTTGGTCCCACCCCTTGTGCTCATTGTGATTCACTTCTTCTACTATTATAGCCTTGTCAACTAAAGCTGTAAAAACTCGCTCCCTCTAAGGAGCTATTAGAACCACAGATTATAACGCAAACTTTCTTCAAACCTCACACACTTTTCATAATCAGATGCTACTAAAGTTTGCATATCCTGCTCAATTTCAGAAATATTAGTGATTCATACTCGGTGATAAATCGTAATTTATACATATTTTTATCCCATGCTTAGCACATTTACGGATGATTTCTCCTTAGATTTGGTGAATTGAATGCTGCTAATCCTTTAATTTCATGTTTTATACTTGGGTGAGCATAGGAGAGTAAAAAGAGCGAGAAACGGGCCAAAAACGGATAAAATAGACCCACGTGGGAAATCAACATGGACGTGTCCATTTGCCAGGATCGAAGCACGACCATGCCTATTCAACAACCTTGACCACAGGCTGGAGTAATCGCACACGGGTGTGTCACAAGGGCGTGACACACGGGGTGTCCCTGTCGAGCCCAAGTTTAGTCCTATTCGAAAAATGCCAATTTTTAGAGCTCTTAGGCATTCAAAAGCCTATTTAAACACCTGAGGAGGGACTTAGAAGGAGACGCAGAGTAGGAATCAAGAAATTACTCAGGGAAGGCCGATTGATCCATCTCAGAAGCCAAATTCATCATCAAGACTGAAGATCTCCCTTCAAGTTCCTTCAGGAGTTTTGAGTTTTATTATGTTTTGTTATCTTTATGCTTTTGAGATGTTTCCTTTTATAATCATGAACTAAATCCCTTAAATACCTAAGGGGAATGAAACCTAAGACAGATCTTGTTATTATTATCTGAATTGTATGATAAATATTTGACTTGTTCTTAATTATGTGTTCTTAATTCATGTTCTAATATTCCAGGATATTGATTCAAGTTAATGCTCTTATTTAGAGGAGGAATAGACCTTGTCTGAGAGTAAAATTATCATAATTAAGCAGATTTGATTGCGTGCCTAGAGATAGGGTGATAAGATTTTACCAGATTAGGGTGAAACCTAATAAGAGAATCTATAGATTGAGTTAATGCAATTCTACGGATCAAGTCAAATTAATAAATCATCTGATTCGGAGTCAAATAACAAGTGAAGTCTCGGTGGATTTTCCCCTAGGTATTGTCTTAATTAATCGAATTTTCCCAAAAGTATTTTCCCAAATTTTCTTTCTATGCATTCTTAGTTTAGTAATTAGTTTAGATAACCAAACCTCTTAATTTTTAGGCTAGATAATAAAAAGAAAGTAAATACTAGTACTCGTGGCTCCTTTGGGTTTGACAATCCGGTCTTGCTGAACTATACTACTGTTCGATAGGTACACTTGCCTTAATCATGATAATAAGTTAGTCTCAAGAATGATTCATTCATAAATCTTTAAAAACCTGTCGTGAATATCACGTATCAAGTTTTTGGAGCCATTGCCGGGGAATTAGGATATTAGGAGCACTCGATTTTTATTACTTTAGCCATTTTACTTTTATTGCAATTTAAATTTTTATTTTATTTTCTAATTCTTCATTTATTTTCTTCTAATAGGTTTTTCTAGTTTATGACCAGAAGAAACCCGTCAGGTTCACTACTTTTTGACGGTGAGATCGACCGCATAGTTCGCAGAAATAGAAGAGAAATAAGGCAAAGCCTAAGATACACAAAGGGAAAGCAAGAGGACGATACTCCAACCACAACCGAGGAGGTGGTTGAAAACCAAGAAAATCTACTACCTCCTGCGATTGCTTCTGATCCAGTAAATCAGAATCCTACTCCACGCACTATGTATGATTATGCTAAACCTAATTTAATAGGAACTAAGTCAAGTATAGTTAGACCTGCTATTGCTGTAAATAATTTTGAATTGAAACCTAACACAATTCAAATGGTACAACAGTTTGTTCAGTTTGATGGTTTGCAGGACGAAGATCCCAACGCTCACTTGGAAAATTTCATAGAGTTTTGCGACAATTTTAAAATCAATGGCGTTTCTGATGATGCCATTTGCCTTCGGTTGTTTCCCTTTTCTTTTAGGAATAAGGCTAAACAATGGTTGAACTAGTCACCACGAGGGTCAATCACTACTTGGGAACAAATGACCGAAAAGTTTTTATTAAAATATTTTCCGCCGGCTAAAACAGCCAAATTACATAATGATATCTCATCTTTTGTGCAAATGGATTTAGAAACACTCTACGATGCATGGGAGAGACACAAGGACCTTTTGCGAATAGGCCCTCACCATGGGTTACCACTCTGGCTACAAGTTCAAATGCTTCACAAAGGCCTGAATCCTTCGACTCGACAGATGATTGACGCAGCCGCTAGTGGAACTATCAATAATAAGACACCTGAGGATGCTTATGAATTTATAGAAGAGATGTCACTAAATAATTATCAGTGGCAAGTCATGAGGACAAAACCAACAAAAATAGCCGGCGTTTTTAACATCGATTCTGTCACCATGCTCTCTAATTAGGTAGAACTTTTGAACAGAAAAATTGACGATTTTCTTGGTTCTTTACAGGTTCACCCAATAATGCAATGCGAAGCAAGTGGAGGTGGATCATGCAATTCAGAATACCTACCTTATGGCCACAACATGAAGAACGAGCAGTTAAATTATATGGGTAATAATCCTCAATCACAAAATAATCCTTATAGTAATACTTATAATGCAGGTTGGAGGAACCACCTAAATTTCTCATGGGGAGGCCAAGAGAATCAAAGACCATCACCTCTAGGCTTCCAACAACCACCCTACCAATAAGAGAAAAAGCCGAACCTTGAAAAGATGCTAACAAAATTCATCTCAGTGTTAGAAACTCATTTTTAGAATATCGAGACAGCACTTAAGAATCAACAAGCATTAATCCAAGGGCTCAAAACTCAGATAGGTCAACTCGCTAAATTGATATCTGAACGACCACAAGGTAGCCTACCGAGTAACACTAAATCTAACCCAAGGGAGCAAATCAATGCAATTACCATTCAATATGAGGAAGGTTTAGTTGCACCTGAACCAGAACTGAGGTAAGAAACTGTGGTAAGTGATGATAAGGGTAAGGTGGACCACAATGACTAGAACCGGTAAGTAAAGAGGACCAACCCCAATTGCCATACCCCAACGTGACAAGGAAAGACCGTACAGAAGAGCAGTTCGGTAAATTCCTTAAATTATTAAAAAGCTACATATTAACTTACTGTTTATAGAAGCTCTTTCGCAGATGCCCAACGCAGTCAAATTCTTAAGGGAGCTTCTAGCAAACAAACAAAAGCTGGATGAGGCGTCACATGTGGAGTTGGATGCAGTTTGCTGAGTCATTTTATAGAATAAGCTACCTAGCAAGTTGAAAGATCTAGGGATTTTTACAATTCCTTGTTTAATTTGTAGTTTAGATGTTCATAATGCATTGGCTGACTTAGGGGCAAGCATTAATGTTATGCCTTATAAAATGTTTAAAGAGCTAGGTCTTGGGAAACCCAAACAAACTAGGATGAGCATTCAATTGGCTGATAAAACATTAGATTTCCTAGGGGTATCATTGAAGATGTTCTTGTTAAGATCGATAAATTTATATACCCAGTAGACTTTGTTGTTCTAGACATGGAAGAGGATAGTAATGCACCTTTGATTTTAGGACGACCCTTTTTAGCGACTGCTAGAACCATAATTGATGTTAGCACAGGTGAACTCACACTTTGTGTGGGCGACGAAACAATCACCCTTCAAGCTCATAATTCGAGTAACACAATAAAAATTGCAGGTGGTTGTATAAATCATTTTATTAAAACTGATCATGTGGTGCAACCTACTTTGCAGGAAATAAGTTCGAAGAACCTACACGAGCCATGTTCAACAACATCAAAGGACCTATCTATGAAGAATGAAGGCTACAAATTGAGGAGTTAGATGAATGGCAGACACAAAAATCAAGAGCACCTGATAAACCGAAATAGAGCCAGGACGAGCTCAATGTCACACCAAATCAACTTAAGGTTGGAGACAAAGTACTACTAGATGAAGCAGACCCTCGCATTGCCACTTTTGAACCTAACGGAGTAATCCCTCTTACGGTACTCACTATTTTCCCATATGGCACAGTAGAGGTAAGTCATCCATCACAAGGCACTTTTAAGGTAAATAGACATCGTCTCAAAATGTATAACGGTGAGAATTTCAAAGACAATAAAGAGGAGCTACGGCTCTACGAAGTTACCTAAATATACCCACAAGGTAAAGTTGAGCTTAGACTATAAAAAAGTGCTTCTCGAGAGGCACCCCGAGCACTAATGGTGTTAACTTCTTACAAAATTAACACAGGTGTGCGACACGACCGTGCCCATCGCCCGTGGTCGAGCCTCTCAAAATAACACAGGCGTGCGCCTATATACACGGGCGTGGGAGAAGTGAACGTAGATCGACATGGCCGTGCAACATGGTCGTGTACACCAATGCGCCCAATTTTGAAAACCACGAAACGCACGGGCTGAAATGAGAGCACACGGGCGTGCCCCACGACCGTGTACCCCAATTTCTCTATAAACACCTATTATTTATTTTATTTTTATCTCTATATTTTGAAATTACTTTTTATATCCTTTTAATACTATTTTATCTTGAGTTATTACAATTTTTATTTTCGGCTATTTCATTCCTAGTAATTATGCTTCATTATATTTCCTAAAGAGTTCCTGATTTTATCACAATCATAAATAGCTCTAAAGCTCATCATCAAATAGGAACTAAAAACTCCAAGGGCAAAGGACTTATGGATTAATGAATCTCTACTACCACCGGAGTATCCTCCACCCTCATCATTGCTTTGGCTGATTATTCTCAATAACTCCAATTCAAGGAGTTCATTCATCATTCAGGAAGTTTCACTTCTCTCTATCTTATGATTATATATTTATCTTTTTCAATATATCTATCTTTGTACATTGAGGGCAATGTACATCTTAAGTGTGGGGGAGTCTTTTATATCATCATTAGAAATCCCTAAATTTTGTCTTATTCTCACTTGAATCACGCATATCACTATTAGAATGAATTTTAATTAATTTATGATTTTTATTGATATGTCTTGAATTAAAACATAGGCATTTATGCATTGATTGTTTAAATTTTAAGACATTAGGGAATCAAGCATGATAAGTTGATTTTTGAAGAATTAAAAACTTTTAGGTTGTTTCCCTAAGTTTAGGTATTATCTTGAGTTGAAATTCACAAATTTAAACATCAAAAAGCCATAATTTTTGTGAAATCTTGAGCCTTTAGAGCATATTTTATTCCTTTCATGCTCACTTTTATTATGAGTGCGTCAGTATTGATTTGTTATTCTAGAAATTGCTTGATTATGCATGTCAAGACCACAACGTTTGATTTGATATCTCAAAATGATAAAGGCCCTTAGGTTTAACCCACTCACTCCATAAAAGCCTACCTTCATAATTAACCCTTAGTGAACCCCTTTGAGCCTAACAAGCCATTAATTGATTTACCCTCAATATTAACCCATAACCCATTATTATTGAAATCCCCTAATTTGATCCCTATTTTTGTCGAGATTTGATTTGAACTAATTGCTTAGCTATGTTTTGCTCTTCTATGTATTTGACTTGTTCTTAAAAAACAAATATACTTCAATACATATTAGTAGTAATTCGTCATTTTTAAGCTTGAGTGTTAATTCCATATTTTGAGAAGATGATAAGGGCATTGCTCGGTGAAAACAATGTCCTTTGTAAGTTTCGGATCTAGGATTGAAGCAAACACTTCCCTGCAATTAGAAACAAGACAAATGGACGTTCTAGGCTTAGAATGGTCTTAGGAACAAGAAAAGAAACAAAGCAAAAACAAAAATGAAAAAAAAAGAAAGGGCTAAAATTTCTGGTAGATTTGAAGCAAGGTTGAAGATGAATTCTTGAAGCTTCATTCAAGGTAGCCTTGAACATTCAAAGTTGGCAAAATTGATGTAGAATATTGCTGGAAATTTAGAAAAACATGGAACTCGAAAGAACTCGTACAATATGATGAACGAACCTGAGTCGAATTTGTTCTTCGTCAACGGACTTGGGCCCTCTAGATAGCAATCTAGGAACCCAAAGTATCAAGTAAAATTGACACATAAACACATTCTGATATGCCAAGAAAGTTCGATGAAAAATCAAAGTTTGAGAGAAAATCTCACAAAGATTATATTTCATTCAAAGTGTCGACCTTCTTACATTGTTTTTACACATATATATGGATAACAAGAGGTGTATGGCCGGATTTCCTTGTGTAGTTGAAAATAGAGGATTTAAAATTCAAATTTTAAACTCCTAATAACTCTTAAAATGGGCGGCATTGTATGGTAACCTTGTATTTGAAATTTGAAATTCAAACACAAACTACTTGATCTTATCCTTGAAGCCTTGTATTTGAAATTTGAAATTCAAACACAAACTAGATGATCTTATCCTTGAAGTTGACACCAAGTAAGAGAAAGGAAGGGCTGCTCCAATTCGGCCAATAGTGTACTCACTCACCCAAGCTGCCACGTGGATGTGTGAATGACCGGATGCCACTTGGGCTGCCACATGTGCACTGGTACACTCCCCGACTTGTAAATCATTATTCAGCTACTTCTGGACTTTCCAACTGAAGTTGAGTTAGTAGAGATGAAATTGAGCTGACAGAAACTGAACTGAGCTAGAACGAGCTGGCTACAAGTGGAGTGAGCTGACATGAGCTGGTGTAGTGTACTCTGAGCTAACTTGAGCTGAAGATGAGCTGCATATACACTCTTGAGCTAGTGTCCCTTCAAGTACTTAATCCAAAAGGCATAAACACTTATCAAAGTTTATGTAGACTTAATGTAACATAGTCTAATAAGTTGTAAACAAGTGCACACTTAGTTATTAACACCCAAACAACTTAGAAGCAATACAAACACTATCAAACCAATCCCAAAGCATACGTAGCATAATATATATAAACTTAAACACACAGAATGAATAGTTTAACCTAAATATGTCACATATCAGCATGCAACACATTATAAAGCCTATGTTCTAAGGCATAAACATGATTGAATGAATCTAGAATTGTAGCACAAGTAAGGAAAAGAACTTCCCTAAATTTCTTTGTCTTATAATGGTAATAGGTCCCAATGGTAAGATCTCCAGATCAGTTTCCTTGATTGGCATGGATGTGCTCACATCATCCCCCTTCTTGAAAAGGATTTGTCCTCAAATCTATAGAATCTTCATAAGGGGTTAAATTAGAAACATTAAATGAGGCACTCACATTATATTCTCCCGGCAAGTCTGTTGGCATTGCCATTCACTTTCTCCAACACCTGAAAAGGACCATCTCCCCGTGATAATAGCTTGGAGTCCCTTTGGGCTGGAAATCATTCCTTTCGAAAATGAACCCAAACCCAATCTCCAACATCAAAGGTGATTCGCTTTCTGCTCTTGTTTGCTTGCTTTTCGTATTACTGAGTCCTTCTTTCTAGGTTTTCCTTAACCTATTAATGCAACTTTTTCACATATTCTGCTTTCGCTTTACCGTCTCTATTCATCACCTGTTTCTGTGGCAAAGGTAACATATGTAGAGGAGTAGTAGGATTAAAACCATAAACAACCTCAAAAGGTGAGATCTTAGTAGCAGAATGTACAACATGGTTATAAGTAAATTCAATATGTGGCAAACAATCTTCCTAAGTTTTTATGTTCTTTTTAATGATGGAACGAAGTAAAGTAGATAAAACTCTGTTAACAACCTCAGTTTGTCCATCAGTCTGGGGATGACGAGTAGTAGAAAAAATAAGTTTTGTACCTAGTTTGCTCCAAAGAGTCCTCCAGAAAAGACTCAAAAACTTTACATCCTTGTTAGAAATAATTTACCTAGATATACCATGCAAACGCATAATATCTCTAAAGAACAAGTTAGCCACATTAACGGCATCGTCAGTCTTATAGCAGGCAATAAAATGTGCCATCTTCGAGAACCTATCAACCACAAGAAATATACTGTCTTTACCTGTCCTAGTTCGAGGCAATCCCAATACAAAGTCCATTGCAATATCAGTCCAAGGAGAATCAAGAATAGGTAAAGGTAAATACATACCATGTGGTGAAACCTTCGATTTGGCTTTCTTACATGTCACATAATGTTCACAGTACCGGTCAACGTCCCTACGTATCTTAGGCCAGAATAGATGCTCCTTCAATGTCTGTAACGTTTTGGTGACTCCAAAATGACCCATCAATCCACCTTCATGTGCTTCACGGATCAGTATATCACACATTCAACCCTGTGGAATGTATAACCTGCTTTCTTTGAAAAGATAACCATCATGCCTATAGAACTTTCCATCTATACCTTTCTCACAAGCATTATACTTATCTCTAAAATCAGGATCATTAAAGAATAACTCACGAATATATGAAAATCCAATCAAATGTGAATCAAGATAACTCAAAAGTGCATATCTGCTTGATAATGCATCAGCAACGACATTATCTTTTCCCTTTTTGTATCGAATGACATAAGGAAAAGATTCTAAGAATTTAACCCATTTAGCATGTCGTTTGTTCAATTTATGCTGACCTGTGATATATCGTAAAGACTCGTGGTCAGTGTGGATCGTAATCTCCTTAGGCAACAAATAATGCTGCCAAGTCTCCAAAGCCCGGATTAGTGCATACATTTCTTTGTCATAAACAAGATAATTTAACATTGCTCCGCTAAGTTTCTCACTAAAATATGCAACGAGCCTCATTTCCTGTGACAAAACAGCACCTATACCAACCCCAGAAGCATGACATTCAATTTCAAACAATTTATCAAAATCAGGTAATGCTGAAATAGGCGCTTTTGTTAAATAGTCCTTAATTTTCAGAAAGGCGTCCTCTTGTTCTTTACCCCATGAGAAGACTGAATTCTTCTTTATAATCCCAGTTAAGGGGGTGGTAATAGAACTAAAATGGGGAACAAACTGATGGTAGAAACTAGCTAAACCATGAAACGATCTAACTTGACTAATCGATGTCGGTCGTGGTCATTCTTGGATTGCCTTAACCTTCTCAGGGTCGACTTCAACACCCTGTGAACTAACAATATAACCAAGAAATGTAAGTTTGATAGTACAAAACACACATTTCTCCATATTTCCAAACAACTTTTCTTCTCACAAAGTATGCAGAACAACTCTCAAATGTTCTACATGATCCTGCAAAGTCTTGCTATAAATTAAAATGTCATCAAAGTATACAACACAAAACTTTCCAATAAAAGATCGCAGAACATGATTCATCAAATGCATAAAAGTACTAGGTGCATTAGTTAAACCGAAAGTCATCACCAACCATTCGTGCAAACCTAGCTTTGTCTTGAAGGCTGTCTTCCACTCGTCGCCTTCTCTCATGTGAATCTGATGATATCCACTCTTCAGATCAATTTTGGAGAAGATAGTCGTTCCGCATAACTTATCCAGCATGTCATCGAGTCAAGGGATAGGGTTTCGATACTTGATTGTAATTTGATTCACGGCTTGACAATCAACACACATCCTCCATGTTCCATCTTTCTTCGGTACCAACAACACTGGCACAACATATAGACTCAGACTCTCTCGAATGTAACCCTTGTCCAACAACTCAGAAATTTTCCGTTGAAGTTCCTTCGTCTCTTCAGGGTTACTTCTATATGCTTGTCTATTCAGAATCGTGGCACCTGGAATAAAGTCAATCTGGTGCTCAATACCACGAAGAGGGGGTAAGCCTTTAGGTGTTTCATCCGGAAACACATATTCAAATTCCTGCAAAAGGGATGAAATATAAGTAGGCAAATCACTAGGAATCTCAGACAATAAACAATGATTTTTAAACAACAAAATAAGAATAGATTGCTGAGAGGAAAGACATTTCCTGATTTCCTTGCTGCTTGTGTACACATTCATCTTTTTTTTCCCACGAACTTCCTCGATATTCTTTCGCAACCTTACTTGGTCTTCTTACACTTGACTCGGGGTCAAAGGTGCTAAGGTGATCTGCTTTCCTGCATGCATAAAAGAATATATGTTCGTAAAGCCGTCATGCGTCGTCTTCTTGTCAAATTTCCATGGATGACCTAATAGTAAATGGCTTGCAACCATCGAAACGACATTGCAGAGTACTTCATCCTTGTATTTTCTAATGGCAAAAGGCACTAAAACTTGCTTAGTCACTTTAATTTCTCCACCGTCATTCAGCCACTGTAATTTGTAAGGATTGGGATGTTTTGTCATCTTCAAACCTAACTTTTCAACCATCACAGAACTAGCAACGTTAGTGCAACTACCACCATCGATAATTAAAACACATACCTTATCATTGACAAGGCATCTCATATGAAAGATGTTTTCTCATTACTATTTTTTCGGTATTCAGACTCCTTTTGACAACAAGTGCTTCACCGGTGGCAAACGTCTGCACATTGTCATCATCTTCTTCAACAACCACTGGAGGGGTGTCATGCTCGTCTTCCTCAGACTCAGATTCAATCTCACCACTCTCTAACATTATCATGGTCATTTGATTAGGACATTGGCTAGCAACATGCCCTTGACCAAGGCACTTAAAGCACAGAATTTCTCTCGATCGTTCTTGTGCCACCACTGGTGGTTTGCCACGCCCATTATCAACAACGGGAGGCTTTGGTTTGCTGGATTCGCTTGGATCTCGAATCCATAGTGGCGGTTGTGGTGCTTGTTTCCTAGCATCGTTAGGAGTATACAATGGATTTGAAAAAGATTTAAATGGAGTATTATGTCAAGTAGAAGCTTTTCTAAGTTGTTGTCGCTCAATATTGATTTCCATATGCACCATGTCATCCAACTCGACATAATGCTGCAATTCAACAAAGTTAGCAATCTCAAAATTCAACCCTGTAAGAAAACGTGCCATAGTAGCCTCTCGATCCTCAACAATGTTGGCTCGCATCATGGACATTTCCATTTTCTTGTAGTAGTCTTCAACACTCCTACTCCTCTGTTTCAACGTCTGCAACTTCTGGAATAAGTCACGCTGATAATGAGAAGGAACAAATCTCCTTCGCATGATTTGTTTCATTCCATTCCACGTTCTCACTGGACCTTTACCGGTGCGTCTCTGACTGATTAACAATTGATCCCACCAGATCAAAGCGTAATCAGTGAATTCCATCGCAGCCAAATGAACCTTCTTCTGTTCTGAGTAATTTTAACACTCGAAAACATCCTCGATTTTGCTTTCCCGAGCGAGATAAGCATCAGGATCTATTTATCCCTGAAAAGATGGAATGGCAACTTTAATGTTAGACAAATTATCATCAAGTTACGCACGACCCCTCAGATTTTGTCTCGGAGGCTGATCAACTTCATTTTCCTCATGGTCCTCTTCATGGACAGATTGGGAACCACCCCCATCTAATCTATCCATTCGAGACTGTAAAGGCTCCAATTCTAGTCTTAAAAGACGCTGAAGTTCACCTGTAATGGCTTGCATTTGCAAGTTTAGTGGCTAGTCATTCGGATTGCTTTCATTCGAACCTGCCATTATAAACACTAGAAACAAACAGAAAGTAATAATATATATTAGTAAAATAACGAAAAGGACCTCACAACAACACACTCAACAAAATTCCTCACAGATCACTCTAGGGAAAGATCGCTCATTAATTGCACTCAACACTCGTGTTTCACTCGGGAGAATGCTTGAATGGCTCTTCTCACACGTTCAATTTGCCTTTTCCACTCGATATCTCATAATTCAGTTCTTTAAGGAACTAACTCGATCATTCAGACTTGTTAACTATGTCAAACTTACAAGATAAACAACAAGGATAAAGAAAACAAAGGGTTAAAATGAAAATAGGGCTGAAAGAAGAAAAAATGCAACAGAAAATTCACAACTTACTGCAAAGAAATGCTTACAATGATCCTGTCACCGAACAAACAAGAACAAGTTGTTTCGATTGTTTTCCAAGCATTTCATGGCATAATTGAACATCCTTCTTCATTTTCATGCACCAGCACAAGTTTCTTTTCTTTTTTTATTTTTTTCTTCTTTTTTTTTTAAATTTTTGAAACTGATTGTTTGTGTTTTGTTTATTTTTTGAACTTTTTTTTTGACTTTTATTTGTTTACTTGGTATTGTAGTGCAGGACGTGCTAAAATCCAACTTTTGCTCTGATTACCATATGATAAGGGCGTTGCTTAGTGAAAACAACGTTTCTTGTAAGTTACAGATTTAGGATTAAAGCAAACACTTCCCTACAATTATAAACAAGACAAATGGATGTTCTAGGCTTAAGACGGTCTTAGGAACAAGAAAAGAAACAAAGGAAAAACAAAAACGAAAAAAAAAAGGAAGGGCTAAAATTTTTGGCAGATTTGAAGCAAGGTTGAAGATGAATTCTTGAAGCTTCATTCATGGCAGCCTTGGACATTCAAAGATGGAAAAATTGATGTAGAATATTGCTAGAAATTTAGAAAAATGAGGAACTCGAAAGAGCTCATACAATAAGCTGAACGAACCCGAATCGAATCTGTTCTTCTTCAACGGACTTGGACCCTCTAGATAGAAATCTAGGAACCCGAAGTATCAAGTAAAATTGACACACAAAAACAGTTTGATATGCCAAGAAAGTTCGGTGAAAAATCAAAGTTTGAGTGAAAATCTCACAAAGATTATATTTCATTCAAAGTGTCTACCTTCTTACATTGTTTTTACACATATATATGGATAACAAGAGGTGTATGGCCGAATTTCCTTGTGTGGATGAAAATAGAGGATTTAAAAATCAAATTTTAAACTCCTAATAACTTCTAATAACTCCTAAAATGGGCGGCATTGTATGGCAACCTTGTATTTGAAATTTAAAATTCAAACACAAACTACTTGATCTTATCCTTGAAGCCTTGTATTTGAAATTTGAAATTCAAACATAAACTACTTGATCTTATCCTTGAAATTGACGCCAAGTAAGAAAAAGGAAGGGCTGCTCCAATTTGGCCAATAATGTACTCACTCATCCAAGCTGCCACGCAGATGTGTGAATGGCCGGATGCCACTTGGGCTACCACATGTGCACTGGTACACTCCCCGACTTGTGAATCATTATTCAACTACTTCTGGACTTGCCAGCTGAAGTTGAGTAGTGGAGCTGAAATTGAGTTGACAAAAACTAAACAGAGCTAGAACAAACTAGCTACAGGTGGAGTGAGCTGACATGAGTTAGTGTAGAGTACTCTGAGCTAACTTGAGCTGAAGATGAGCTACATATACACTCTTGAGCTAGTGTCCCTTCGAGTACCTAATCCAAAAGGCATAAACACTTATCATAGTTTATATAGACTTAATGTAACATAGTCTAATAAGTTGTAAACAAGTGCACACTTATTTATTAACACCCAAACAACTTAGAAGCAATACAAACACTATCAAACCAATCCCAAAGCATACGTAGCATAATATATAAAAACATAAACACACAGAATGAATAGTATAACCTAAATATGTCATATATCAACATGCGACACATTATAAAGCTATGTTCTAAGGCATAAACATGATCGAATGAATCTGGAATTGTAGCACAAGTAAGGAAAAGAACTTCCCTGAATTTTTTTGCCTTAGAACGGGTAATAGGTCCCAATGGTAAGATCTCCAGATCAGTTTCCTTGATTAGCATAGATGTGCTCACATCAGAATAAGCTCACTTGTATTCAACTGATGACTAGTTATTTTTCTAGCTAGGTAATTTTTCAATTCAATCTCGATTCTAACCTTTTCCTTTAGCTTGTGACCACACCCCTTAACCAAAGCCATGTTACAACCTTCTAAAAGTTCTTTTTGATTGATGTATCAACTCAATATATAGTGGTGGAGATTTGACTTTCAAGCAAGCCTATGGTAATAACTTTTCATATTGACTAATGAGTGGTTTAATTGATGTCCTTAAACACCTTGAGTGATTTAAGTGAATCTTTAGTGAGGATGTTAAACTCTGTGATATTTTGATCAAAGGTAATCACTTAGATGTGGGGAGACACCTATGTTTTCATGATAAAATGCTCAACTTGGAATGTTTGAAACTTTGATGTACTTTTAGTTGAATTTTCAATGTATGAATACTTATGGATTATTTTGAGATATTATTGATAGGGATTATAAATTGAGAAGAATTAATTTTGATTGTGAGTTGAGGATTTTGTTTGAGGACAAGCAAACGTTTAAGTGTGGGGGTATTTGATAAACCGTAATCTATAAATATTTTTATCCCATGCTTAGCACATTTACGGATGATTTCTCCTTAGATTTGGTGAATTTGATTCTCCTAATCCTTTAATTTCATGTTTTATACTTAGGTGAGCATAGGAGAGTAAAAAGAGCAAGAAACGGGCCGAAAATAGAGAAAATGGACCCACGTGGGAAATCAACATGGCCTGGACTTACTCACACGGGTGTTTCTGTGACAGCCCTAATTTGGCCCTAGTCGGAAAGTGGTTTCGGGATCACAAAACCGAGTCACAAAAATAATTAAATGTTATATTCTATGTTATTTATATGTGAAAGTGCATGTGTGAAAAATTCATGCTTTGATTTTGTCATTTGAGAGTAAAATTATGAAATAGGACCTATGTGAAAATTTCTGAAAATGCTATAGGCTAAATTGTAGTGGCCAAATAATTTGTAGTGCAAAATAGGAGGATTTGCATGTCAAACCCCCCATTTTTACATGTTGTGGCAGGACAAGGTGATGGGTATTAGATAAAATATGCATTTTAGCATTATAATAGCTATAATGGATGGTGGGCATGATAAGCTTTTGTGTAAAATTTTTTATTGAAGTTATGGCTTAGTTATGGCACAAATTAATATATCATTTATGTGTCATAAAATGTTGGGGAATAAGAATAACAAAAAAAAAAGATAGAAAGAACAAAGTTTTGTTCATTCTTGGTTCTTCATAGCCGAAAATAGGAGAGCAAGAGGGGGGAGATCTCTTGAATATTCGGTCACTTGGGGAAGAAAAATCCAAGGTAAGTTCATGGTACTTTGCTTCTATTTTGATGTTCATGGGTTCTTCTTGATTCTAACTTAACTCATGAAGCATATTTTGGTTTTTGGTTGTGTTGTGAGCATTTGATCATGAATTTAAAATGAAAGAAATGGTTGTTGTTTCGTGTTCTTATGATGAAAAATGGAAGATAGGTGAAGTTGAGCTAAAACAAATGAGCATGCATGTGCCTTAGATGCTAAGGGAAAAATCGGCTATCATGTTTGTGCTTTAAAATGATGAAATGGAGATTATGCTTAAGTAAAATCATAGATATGTGATGATTGATTGGTGATATACATGTTTAAATAACATGCATGCAAGGTTTGTGTGAAGGAGTGATTTGGTAATAAATCTGCTTGGGACAAAGAGCATAATGTGACTTTGGAAAATCACCATAAATTGTGGGAGATGAGATAGAAGCTGAATAAATAATGGGATTAAAGCTTAATGAGTCTAGTTTCTTATAAAAGAAACCATGTAAGAAAAGGAATTGCCGATAATAAGGTATTTGAAGTGATGTGGGATAGGGTCAGAATGACTTCTAGATCATCTGTTCTGTTTTTATAAAATCATTATAAATTGTACAAAAATGGTAATAAGATGAAATTTATATGCTTAGACTCCTTAATTAGTCTAGCTTCAAATGAAATAAACTAGAACATATTTTGAATTCTGTAAAATGATAAATTTGATTCGTAGTGAAGAGTGGTCAGATTAGTCAAACAGCGAAACAAGGGAAACTTTAAGAAAAATCTGGTATTGATTGGTCAAACCAAAAATTCTGAAAAATTTTATGGATAGAATATATATGAGTCTATGTTCATGGAAAATTAATGGAAATTGATTTGGAGTTTCGTAGCTCCAGTTATAAATGATTTAGTGATTGTTGCTCAGGAAGATAGCTTATAGTGAAATTATGATTATGTGGTAAACATTGACAAAAAATTGTTAATGAGTTGCTTATTGATTTCTTATAAGCTTATTATGATCTGTATGTGTGAAAGCCGAATATATATATATATATTATATATTCTGAAAGTGATGCTTGAATAGTCGAATAATGACTAGGTTTAAAATTGTTGAATTTAAGCTCAAGAGCATAGAGGGGCAAATTCGGATAAGGGAAAAGAGAAAGTAATCGAATAGTCATTGTAATCGTTCAAAGAACATTCAAGGTAAGTTCTTAAGTGTTTAAGCTTGATTCCTTTTTATATGCCTAAGAGTTAAATTAATATGGTAAAGGGAATGTAAATTTTATTTAGTTAATATGCCGAATATGTAATGATTTAAGGCTATAAGCCGATTATGGCTATTATGCCTAAGTTGAATTGGATTTGGAAATTTGATGCACTAAATGAGTGTTACAATGAGTAAACTATGCCGTATATGTGCTGGTGGAGATATCATGATTGTGATTATTGAATATCTAAAGGAAACCATGATGTGTATACAATTATTATATTTAGTCCGTTGTGGTAGCCAAAGGTGGCTTGGTACTAAAGTGATTAAATGTGAACTTCGATGAGGTAACTGCTAGTGATCGATGATATAATTTATGCATTATAATATATATTCAGGTTTCAAACCTAGCAGACGTAATGCCAGTGAAATGAGATCGGACTTAAAGGTCTAGCAGGCTTATGGCCGGTGATGAAATCAGGTTATTACCTAGCAGGCAAATTGCCGATAAACTATTAAAAGTGTGGTCCTATAAGACTATGGGCTAATGCGATATGTGGATTCGTTCTGTATACTAAATTATTCAGGTACGAACAACCTAATTAAGTACATGTAAATTAAATGAATTTGATGATTGATGTGAATCGAACGTATAAGAAATGGTTTCATGTTTATGTTCAACTATGAGACCTTGTGTTAAATCGACAATCGAATTTGTTCAAATACATTAAGTTGGTCAGGTATGCGATATGTACTTATGCATGTTAAATCGATTGGAATTGAATCACAAATGTGAATTGAGAAGCATAGGTAAAAATGCCTATATGTGAGTAAGGGTAAAACCATCGTAAATTATCGATAAGGATGGGCTATGTGCGGAACCATCTTATAATTGCTAATTTGAAAGGTTGTGTACGAATCAGTGAGCAATATGTACATATTAGATGAATTGTGACCTTTTGGTTCTACCTGAATTAAGTCGTGCGATAAATAATTTATGTATATGACTTATAGTCGAATGGTCAGTATGGGTTAAGTTTGAATAGTGAAATGGATATGTGATATTTACGTATGACTTTTGAACCGAAATGTAAATGATGGTGTTCATAAGGAGATTATATCCGAATGTAGCAAATGACTACTACTGTGATATGTTGAATGAGAGGTATTAAAATATGATTAAATATGCATGATATTTGATGTATATCCGGGTTAAATCCCAGAGCTTCGTCTTTGGTAATATATCCTGGTTAAATCCGCAGCTTCGTCTGGTAATATATCCGGTTAAATCCAAGAGCTTCATGCGTATTATATCCGGTTAAATCCCGCAGCTTCGTCTTTGGTATTATATCCGGTTAAATCCATAAGCTTCGTGTTGGTAATATATCCGGTTAAATCCCGCAGCTTCGTCTGGTATTATATCCGGTTAAATCCTTGAGCCTAGTGCTAGTATTATATTCGGGCCTTTGAGCCTAGCAGGCTGTAATGCCGGTGAAATGATATGTTATGTGAATTCGGTGTTCCTTGTAAGATAGAGATTTAGCCGAATGTTAAAGATGAAATGATAGTGTATTATATCATGCTTATATGGCCTAATGGCAAGTATAACATGTTGGTAAATATGTAATGTGCTTTTATAATCGAATGATAAGTTTGAAATGAATGTGAGTGAAATGTTATGCATAAGCTATCAAAAGCTAAGTGTGAAAATAAGATGAAAGAAAAGTGTTTGAGATGTATAATTATATACGTTCGAATGATGTTAGTACTTAATTGATATGAATATGTTATATGGAACTTGTTGATTTGATTATTTGGGCCCCGAGCCTAGCAAGCGAACTGCCGGTGATTTGAGAAAAATCTAAGACTAAGGTATCTCATATTAGATTGACAAATGAATACATTCAATACTTTAAGTGGGCCAAGTACACATTATGTACTCATATGTGAGTTTGATTTGCAGTGAATCATAAGTGTGCATTGTGATACATACGTGAATAAATGCTATAACTATATCTATGGTCATGATACACTGGGTTAGGGTGTGAAAGTATGTGAAAGTATTTGATTTAATTATGTTATACGAATTCAGATTAAGTGTGATAAGAATGCTGAACGTGCATTATGTGTTTGTGTGTATTCGGCCAGATGGCAATATACCTAGAATATGGCCTCTTAAGAAATTGAAAAAAACCGAAGTATAATTGCATTTATTTGTTTACATTGCTTAAGACTTACTAAGCTTATGAAAGCTTACTCCGTTGTTACATTCCTCTGTTTTATAGATTGTTGACTTCAGTTACCTGCTCGGGTTGGAGTTCGCCGAAGATATTATCACACTGTCGAGCTCATGCTATTGGTGTAAGTAAATCCTAGTATTTCGAGTCTATGGCATGTATAGGGTTTTAATGTTGAGTATGTGATATTATAATTTAGCCAAAGGTGTTGGATAGTGATGTTTTAGGCCTCGTAAGCCCATATATGGGACAAATTGCATATGAAAAGAAAAGTTTTAAATTGATTGAAATTTTTCGGCACAGTTTTTGTGTGATTAACTGAGTTTAAGTCGGGTAACACCTCGAACCCTATTCCGGTTAGGGATACGAGCGAGGGATGTTACAGTTTCACACGGCCGTGTCCATTTTGCAGGTTCGAAGCATGACTTACACGGGTGGACTACACGGCCGTGCCTATTCAACAGCCTTGACCACAGGCTGGAGTAATCGTACGCTGGCGTGTCCCTGCCGAGCCCAAGTTTAGTCTTATTCGGAAAAAGCTAGTTTTTAGGGTTCTTAGGCATTCAATAGCCTATTTAAGCACCTGAGGAGGCACTTAGATGGAGACGCAGAGTAGGAAGAAAAGAATTACTCAAGGAAGGCTGATTGATCCATCTCAGAAGTTGGATTCATCATCAAGACTGAAGATCTCCCTTCAAGTTCCTTCAGGAGTTTTGGGTTCTCTTATGTTTTGTTATCTTTATGCTTTTGAGAATTTTCCTTTTATAATCATGAACTAAACCCCTTAAATACCTAAGGGGAATGAAACCTAAGACAAATATTGTTATTATTATCTGAATTGTATGATAAATATTTGAATTGTTCTTAATTATGTTTTCTTAATTATGTTTTCTTAATTCTTTGTTTTAATATTCTAGGATATTGATTCAAGTTAATGCTCTTATTTAGGGGAGAAATAGACCCTGTCTAAGAGTAAAATTGTCATAATTGAGCAGAGTTGATTGCATGCCTAGAGATAGGGTGACAAGATTTTACCGAATTAGGGTGAAACCTAATAAGGGAATCCATAGATCGAGTTAATGCAATTCTAGAGCATTAATTAGAAAGAGATTTTAATCATTCAACCTAGGGTTAGACGTTTTTATTCTCGAGAGAGATAATAATATAACTTAGGGATTTCTATGGATCGTCAAATGAATAAATCGTCTGATTCAGAGTCAAATAACAAGTGAAGTCTAAGTGGATTTTTCCTTATGTATTGTCTTAATCAATCAAATTTTCCCAAAAGTATTTTTCCAAATTTTCTTTTTGTGTATTCTTAGTTTAGTAATTAGTTTAGATAACCAAACCTCTTAATTTTTAGGCTAGATAATAAAATGGAAGTAAATACTAGTACTCGTGGTTCCTTTGGGTTCAACAATCCGGTCTTGCTGAACTATACTACTATTCGATAGGTACACTTGCCTTAATCGTGATAATAAGTTAGTTTCAAGAACGATTCATGCATAAATCTTTAAAAACCTGTCGCGAATATCACGTATCACTCGACCATAGATCTCTCACCCTGAACTAGATTTATAAGCTTGTGTCGGTGAGTCTCTACGTAACTCCCCCCACATACTTACTTTGTAAAGCATTCTTAAAGTAGTCCCAATTAATCTATTCCAGCTGAGCACCTTACTTAATTGTCAGCAACAAGTGATAGGCTTCTTTTCGGAGCAAAGATACAACACCCCTTACTTTCTGAGCGGGAGTGCAGTTGATATTAGTCATAAATCGCTCAGTGGCCTCTAGCTAATACCCAACCATGGTAGGGAAAACTTAAATGACACCCTTGAATAACTCAGCACCGTTTGATCAGATTCGCTTAGTAACTAACCCTCGGGATAGTCTAGGATAGTGTGTTGTCCCTAGTTGTTAGGGTCTAGGACCCAGTCTCAACAGTAGAAGCATCAACTGTAACATCCTGATTTTTCAGATTTATTCGTGGTTTTCAATATTTGATAAAGACTTTAAATTATTGTATTTGGATGTGAAATTAATATTTTGAGTAAGTAAATGGGCTTATGGAAGGCCCATGAGTTGGCCAAAACCCAGTTGAATTTTTGGAATTTTAGACTTAGGAGTTAGGGGTTCTGGCTAAGTGGCCTTAAGTAGAGTTGTGGGTAAATCGCATCACAGAAAGAGCCTTGGTTAAGTGGCAAGGGTGACGCCACTAGGCTCCTAGAAAAGTGGCGTGTGGAGCTTTGGGAAGGCAAGGGATCGATTCCCTGTGTTGGCAAATGGATGCATTTATTTTTTTAGTGCAGGAGGGGTAAGTGTTGGAGTTCGTGGATTCTGCTAGAGGAGAGTTGGATCGGTTTAAATGCTTGGATTAAGGAGGGATAAGGGAGAGATTTAAGGATTTGGATGAGGCTAGGAGTTGGCGAATTATGGGAATTGAAGAGGAAAAATCGGCGGGGGTTATGAGGTTAGTATTTGGCACTTAGGGTATTGAGTGGTGCCGTTTTCTTCGCTTTTGCACCCAAGGGTTTTCCTTTTTCTCTATTCCTCCCTAGCGAAACTATCACCTATCTTGTTTTTCTTTCTTCATTCTTCTTCTCCAAAGCCGTCCATCAAACACCTTATCATCAAGACTTTGCCAAATCACCAAAAGCCAAATCTGTGATCATTGCTTGTGCCGCTTTTCCTCAAAGCCGTGTTCTCCCATGTTCTTTTGTTTTATTAATTTACAATTATCTTTTCTTAATCCTAGATACCGACAGCAATTCTACTTCAAGGTTATAGTTCCACATTATCATCTTCTTCACCACCCAAAAGCCGAAAGTACCACTGGTTTAGGGGCTTATAGCTGAAACTTCTTCAAACTCCAGGATTCGGGTTTTATCATTGTTCTAAGGATAAATCTGCACCGGATTGCGAGGAAATCAAGTAGGAGTAAGGGGTAAGTACTTATCATCTCAGATCTGTTCTTATTTTGCAAAGTTAAGAAAAGCCGAAATCCCTAAAATTAGGGAGGCTGTCGATTTGGGCATGTGGCTCTAAGGGTTTTTAACGGTTGTTTTCTTTCGGTGGTTAGTGCCTTCTTAAGTGTTGGATTAAAAGCGTGAATCATTGGAACAATCGGATTCGGAGCTAGCTATCGATTTTGGCAAAAAGGTAATGTTTCAAAGGCTTTTAGGGACATGGTTCGATCATGGGTGAGTAAGTTTTGGAATTTAGTGATTATAGTTTGTAAATAAGAACTGTGCTAATCAATTGTAGGACATCGGAAGAGATCTCAAGATAGCGATCGTCATGAATCGTGTGTACCAAACACCTTTTCTTAGTTCAATTCAAAAAGCGAAATGCCAAATTCCAGCATTTCATAAGCTTGTGAGTATGCGAATGCTCTCAAGACATAGAGTGATCATTAGATCTAGCACCGCAAAGGGTAAGTAAGTTTGTGTGACGTTTCAACGTACTTCGAAAAAAGGGCCTCGATGGGCCAAAATCGGGCCCAATGGGCTTACGGCCCAATATGGCCAAGAGGTGGGCAAAGTAGCTGTCGGTTAGATGGGAGAATCAAATTGCATAAGATTGTTAAGAATTACTGGAATAACGTGTGTAGTTGCGTAAGTCTGAAATTACCCCTAAAGAGCATAATTACCAAATACCCTAGGGTTTAAATTGGCTAAACCGCATGATTGATTAATCTGTATTTTACATGATATGCATTTATTAATATCTCTTGCATGGGATTGGGGTATTGATGGAGGAAGTACTGAATGTGGTTCATCCACGTCTCGGAGGCTTTGCCTCAATCGATCGATAATTGAGCTGACGTTCTTTTAATCTGTGTGAGTGTAGGTTGGGTGGGTTGAGATATTCCCACATGGAGTGTAGGGTGGTCTGGGGGGGACCTGTAGCGGTTGGTGGGTTGAGTAGTCTCCCAGATGGGTTTGCATGCATTATTACTCTGTTACTTATGTTACTGAACTGGGCCTAAGGGCCACACTGTTGTGTAAAAAGGGGCTAAGGCCTTGCTATCAGATTTTGAAAAGGGCTTGACCTCTTGTATCTTGTTATCTGAATAGGGCTTAGGCCCATGGGCTCGAGCTGATTTGGGCTTTGGATGGGCTTCAGATACACCGAGTTTTTCCCAAACTCACCCTTCCTCTTCCATCCTTGCAGTGAGCCCAGGTTGGTGGACTTGGTGTCAAGGGATTCAGAGTGGCCATGAAGATTGTTTGCCGATTTTAAATAAGTTTAGCCTTTAATTTGGATTATTTTTTTTATTTATGCTTAAAGTTGTAATAAGGCCGCTCTTTTTAATTAATTTTATTTTGGGGATTATTAAACTGGTTAGCATTAGGGTTCGTTTTATAAAAACTACTTGTTTTTAAAAGATCACGATGACGCACAAAGTTTCCGCAAAGTAACTGTTTTCCAAGAAAATAAATATTTTAAGCAAACGTTTTTCAACCTTAATCATTTTCTTAAGATGGACATAATCAAACGGTTTTCTCAAAATTATACAAGATGTTAGAGTGTGGCAATGGCAGTGTGCATGTCTAGGATTGGATCCGAAGGGAGCTTGGTACTTAAGCAGTCCGACGGACTCACCTCCTCTTCTTCCTAGATTCCTACTTGGTGCACAGCTTCTATTCACTTTAACCTACTTTTAAAAGTGTCTTTTACAAACACCAACTAAGATTTTCCAACTAAGTAATACGGAATGTTTTGAACGCTTCGATGTGGCGCCACAGATCCGGTCGTAACGTCTAAGCCGGGTTTGGGGTGTTACATCAACACTCTCACTGGTCTCAAGATTGAGCAAGCTATCCATAGATGATGACTCTGCTTGAGCTCCTCCTCAGCGTCCATGACTAACGTAGAAACTCATAATATCAGTTTATCTACAATATTAGAAGTGCACAGATCAATTTAGAGTCTTTATCACATTTTTCATGCTAGTTCATATTAAAATATTTAACAAGACAATAGCTTCAATTCTATATTATCTCAACTAATCACAATAATTGAACAAAAATACTTATAGGTTTAGTGTCGAAGACTCAGTCTTTTATAAAATTGATTTTGAAGATTACACATTTCAACAACATACACAAAATAGAAGCCCAAAACACAGCCCAAGTGTTGCAAACCTAGCTTTGGTACCACTAAATGTAACACCCCATGCCCAGCCTAGATGACAAGACCAAGTTTGGAGAGTCACATTGAACATTTCTCAAACATAACTTTCAAAACTTAACTTTTAAAATCTTCTAGAGTTTGTCACAAAGAATTTAAAAGAAAACATAACAAGTAGTTTGAGGTTTATTATCTTAAAAAGTTGAAAATACGTAAATTAACTATTAATACTAGTAATACTAAATGTCTTAAACAGCATGGCCGAGCTTCTGATCTGCCAACCTCCTCAAGACTATAGGTTACCTGTAATTTATTCAAAAACAATATGAATTAATACTATAATTGTAATAGCCCGTTTTTCGGTCAAATCAGAACAGTGGTTTTGGGACCACAAATCTGAGGTTAAAATATTATTTTATTAATTTATTAAAGTTTACAGCATGATGGAATTATTATGTGAAATTTTCGTAAATAAATTTTACTGTTCGGATGCTTAATTCGGTAAAAAGGACTAAATCGCTTAAATTGTAAAATACATGTTATATTAGTTAAAGTATTAAATAGCTATGGATCATTAAAATAAAAGTCCTTATGTTGTAATTAAACCATAATTAAGTTGAATGGACATTAATGGGCATAATATAATGAATTTTGGTGGTTTTTAATTAAGGGTATAATGGTAAATTGGTTATTAACATATAATAAATAAAACAAAGCCATGTATCATCTTTTATTTCTCCATCTTCAATTGATTCTAGGGCTTGAGAAGCCATTTCTATTCTTCTTTATTCGGCCATGTTAAATTTATGCAATTAGGTATATGTTGTGTTCTGTTTTTAATGATTTTTAGGTTTTTGATATCGTTGCTTCGTATTCTAGCTAGCCCGTACCTAGATTTTGAAATTTTTAAAGATTTTTCATGTTTCCATTGTTGAATGTTTGAGTAATTGGATGTTTGATGATGGATTTTGAATATTTGTTAATAGTTAAACTAGTTTTGTAAAGTAATTTTTGAAAAAAATACAAAATAGGGATTAAATTCTGAAAATATAAAATAAGGTGGTTAAAAGTGTGAAATAATGAAAGATATGGCTGCTAGGGGTCCCTATGAAAGTCGGCTAAGCATGGGTAGTACTAAATTGCATGAATTTGCAATTTTATGTGAAAACGACTAAATTGTAAATAATATGAAAGTATAGAGGCAAATGTGTAAAATTGCCAAAATATGAATTATGGACTAAATTGAATAGATTGAATGTTAAATGTACTGAATTTGATACTATATAGATCAAGATAAGCCGAGATCGAGTTTAGATCAGGGAAAAGAGAAACTTGATGAATAACCGATAGTTTTTATTCGAATGATACGAGGTAAGTTCGTATAATTAGAATTGAACTTTTAGATACTTGTAATTATTTGAAATGAATGTATATAATTGAATAATTGATATAATTAAAATATGAATGCCTTATCGATATGATCTATTTGTTATCGAGCCTTGTTTGAACCGTATGAATTCGTAGGATACGAGTGACATGTCACTAGGGTTACCATTTTGGTTGAGCTCCTGCATTTGTTACGGACTCACCACAGCTCGTATGAGCTTACTGATTGAAAGTAAAATGTTACAAATGATGTCAATGATGTATGTGAATTTGTATATATATGTTGAGTATTGACTTGAGGTAATGGATGATCTCATGTATTTATAAGACTAACCTATTGATGAACACTTGTGTTAGACATTTGGAAATTGTAATGAGTTTACCTTATTTATTTAACTTGATTTGGTATAAATGGTAAGTTTAATTCTGAATTATATGAGCTTACTAAGCTATAAAGCTTACTCTGTTTCTTTTCCTATGTTTTATAGAGGTTCGTTATCTCACTCATTTTGGACAAGTCGGAGTTTCACATCACACTATCCAATTGTCGATAGGTACTTTTGAATTTGTAGATAATTATAAATATGGCATGTATAGGCTAGTTTTAAGTATGATAAATATGGTTACTTGGGATCATGATTTTGGTATATGTTGTGTATAAGTTAAGCCTTGTGATTTGGCTAAATTTGATAGTATGTTTTGGTAAGTTTTGACTCTTGGTTTATGGAATGAAAATTATGCAAATGATGTCTTGTTATTTGGTGGGCATATAAATGGAAGATGCATGTTATTTATTAGCAATAAATACTATGTTGAATTGGTACCAATGTTATGGAATAGTTGCCTTTTGGGTTATAAAATGTTGTTATTTATGCTTGTGTATGTATATGAAACTAGGGTGGCAAAATGGCTTTGCAAATAGCCTATGTGTGTCTCAGCCGTGTGTGACACATGGTAGTACACGACCATGTGTCCCCTGGTGTTGAAATGGAATTGAAGTCAATATGTTTCACAAGGCCTCACACACAGGCGTGTGACCAGCCATGTGGTACAAGTCAGTATACCCCCCTAAATCGCACACGACCTAGCACACGGGCTTGTGACTTGGCTGTGTTGATAAGTCAGTATACCCTTCAGTTTTGGCACGGCCTGGCACACCGGCATGTCCTTGGCCGTGCGATGCAAGTTAGTATGTATGCCCTATTTCCACGCTGTTTATGACACGGGCGTGTCTATTAGCCGTGTGAGGCACACGGCCTGTTCACACGGGCGTGTGACACTTGAAATGTTAAAATTTTTCTAAGTTTCCAAAATTTTCATATGTTATCGATTTAGTCCCAAACCACTTCTAAAGCATGTTTAAGGCCTCGTAGGCCCTGATTAAGGATAATATGATTGTATTCAATGATATTTGTATATGAATGTATGAATGTATGAGATTTGGATATTAAATAATGTGTATTGATCGGTAATACCTTGTAATCCTACTCCGACGATGGATACAAGTTAAGGGTGTTACAACAATAAAGGAACCAATTATATATTCAAATAGAGTTATGGATAAACTAGTAGATTTCCAAGTTCAAATGCTAAATCAGGTTCATGAGACAATTTGTTCAATATAACAGATCAAGATAGTTCAGACATATAATAAATCAAATCATTTTCAGATATAGAAGAGATCAAGACAGATGGAATTTTCCTAACCCCATCCACTACACACCACTCTGACCAACCCAACATACCAAAATAGGGTATTTAATACCCATCTAACCCTATACACCACATAGTGTCAGCCTGACACGTTTTAGTAATTACAGACTAGCTGCCATATCAGAATACAAATACCAGTGGTTTAACCACTGTCTCAGAACAAAATACTTTCTCCTTTTCTCATTTCCCACCTAGTACAGATGCATATTTCAAATGACAGCAAATACAAAGTGTAACACCCTACACTCGTGCCCCATGCCGGGTCAAAATATGAGGCATTACCTAACTTAAACTTATGCATATAGACATTTCCATAACACAAAAACATGGTCAAATTAAAATTTTTCAATTTTATTTATAAACTCCTTAATAAGAGCCTATTAAGCCCAAAACATCCATTGGAACCCACTCAGAAACAATCCGAGTCCTTTAAAGAACTCTGAAATTTACTCTTAACACAAGGGCACACGCCTGTGTGACATTTCAACATGGTTATGCTATTGGCCCGTGTGGCTCACACGGCCTAAGCAATACAGGGGACACGCCCGTGTCCTATACCTGTGTGGAATTAATTCTAGATGCACACCTACAGGGGTTTTCACACGGCTTGGAACACGCCCGTGTCTCTGGCTTGTGTCCTTCAGACGGCCATGACATGCCCGTGTCCTAGCCCATGTGTAAAAACTTGGACATTCTGTTTCTAACGTCAACAATCCATAAGGGCCACATGGCTAAGGCACACGTCTGTGTGCTAGGTCGTGCCCTTCACACGGCTGAGACATACGGCCATGTCTCTGCTCATGTGTTTACTACTAATAAACGGTAGTTTATACATATTTTTATCCCATTCGTGGCACATTTTATGGATGAATTTTCTTTAGATTTGGTGAATTCGATGCTCCTAATGCCTTGATTTCATGTTTTATAGTTAGGAGAGCATAGGAGAGTGAAAGGAACGAGAAACGGGCCAAAAACGGAAAAAATGGGCCAACGTACAAAATCAACACAGCCTGGACTTCCTCACACGGGCAGACCACATGACCGTGTCTATTTGGCAAAATCGAAGCACAACTCACACGGGTGGACCACACGCCCGTGCCTATTTAACAGGCTTGACCACGACCTGAAGTAATCGCACACGAGCGTCTAAAACGGACGTGTCCCTATCGAGCCCAATTTGAGTCCAATTCGGAAAAGGCCAATTTTGAGGGTTCTTAGGCATTCCAAAGCCTATAAATACACCCTAAAGGAGGAGGAAAAAAGGGCACAGAGGAGGAAGCAGGAAACTGCTCAAGGAAAGCCGATTGATCCATCTCAGAAGCGGGATTCATCATCAAAACTGAAGATCTCCCCTCAATTTCCCTTCAGGAGTTTTGGGTTTTTCTTTATGTTTTGTATTCATTATGCTTCTGAGATGTTTACCTTTTTAGTTATGAACTAAAACCCCTAAATACCTAAGGGGAATGAAACCTAAGCCAGATCTTGTTATTATTATCTGAATTGTATGATAAATATTTGACTTGTTTTTAATTCTTGTTTTGATATTCCAGGATATTGATTCAAGTTAAGCTCTTATTCAGAGGTGGAATAGACCCTGTCTAAGAGTACATTTGTCATAATTAAGCGGAGTTGGTTGCGCACCTAGAGATGGGGTGACAAGATTTTGCCGAATTAGGGTGAAACCTAAAAAGGGGATCCATAGGCCGAGTTAATGTAACCCTAGAACGTTAATTAGAAAGAGATTTCAATTATTCAACCTAGGGTTAGATGTTGTTAGTCTCGAAAGGGATAATAATATAACTTAGGGATTTTTGCGGATCAATTTAAATGAATAAATCGTCCGATTCAGAGTCAAATAACAAGTGAAGTCTAGGTGGATTTTTCCTTAGGTATTGTCTTAATGCAATCGTTTTTCCAAAAGTAATTCCCCAATTCTATTTTCTGTGATTTCTTATTTTAGGTAGTTAGTTAGATAAACAAAACCCCTTTTATTTTTTAGGCTAGATAATAAAAAGAAAGTTAATACTAGTACCTTTAGTTCCTTTAGGTTCGATACCGGTCTTGCTAAAGTTATACTACTGTTCGATAGGTACACTTTCCTTCATTGTGATAATAGTTAGTTTCAAGAATTATTCATTATAAATATTTAAAACCTGTCACAAATATCACGTATCAAGTTTTTGGCTCCGTAGCTGGGGAACTAAGATATTAGGATCACTCGATTTTTATTACTTTAGCCATTTACTTTTACTACAGTTTAAATTTTATTCTAACTTTTATTACTAATTCTTCTTTTTCCCTTTTTATGGCAGGTTTTTATAGCTTATGACTAGAAGAAACCCGTCAGGACCATTACTTTTTGACAGTGAGATCGATCGCATAGTTCGTAGAAACCAAAGAGAAATAAGGCGAAGCTTAAGATACATAGAGAACGAGCAAGAGGATGATATTCAAACCACAACCAAGGAGATAACTGAAAACCAAGAAAATCTGCTGCCTCCTGCAATTGTTGTTAATCAAATCCTGCTCCACGCACTATGTATGATTATGCTAAAACCAATTTAACAAGAACTGAGTCAAGTATAGTTAGACCTGCTGTAGCTGCAAATAATTTTGAACTGAAACCTAACGCAATTTAAATGATACAACAGTTTGTTCAGTTTGATGGTTTGCAGGATGAGGATCCCAACGCTCAATTGGCAAATTTCCTAAAATTTTACGATACATTTAAAATGAATAGCGTTTCTGATGATGCCATATGTCTTCGGTTGTTTCCCTTTTCATTAAGGAATAAGGCTAAACAATGGTTGAACTCATTACCATGAGGGTCAATTACTACTTGGGAACAAATGACCGAAAAGTTTTTACTAAAATACTTTTCACCAACTAAAAAGGCTAAATTACGTAATGATATCTCTTCTTTTGTGCAGATGGGTTTAGAAACACTCTACGATGCATGGGAGAGATACAAGGACCTTTTGAGAAGGTGCCTTCACCATGGGTTACCACTTTGGATACAGGTTCAAACATTCCATAATGGCCTAAATCCTTCGACTCGGCAGATGATTGATGCAGCCGCTGGAGGAACTATCAATAACAAGACACCTGAGGCGGCTTACAAATTTATTGAGGAGATGTCACTGACTAACTATTAGTGGCAAGTTATGAGAACAAAGTCGACGAAAGTAGCCGCTGTTTTCAACCTCGACGTGATTACTATGCTATCCAACCAAGTAGAACTTTTAAATAAAAAGATTGACGGTTTGTGTGGTTCTACTCAAGTTCATCTAGTGATGAGGTGCGATTCGAATGGAGGAGGAGCGTGTACAGAATATCAACCCTTCAACCCTAGCATCGAGGAGGAACAAGTCCAATATATGGGTAACAATAACTCTAGATCCCAAAATAACCCATATAGTAACAATTATAATGTAGGTTGGAGGAACCATCCCAATTTCTCGTGGGGTGGTCAAGGAAATCAAAGGCCACAACATCCTCTGAGTTTTCAACAAACACCTTACCAGTAGGAGAAAAAGTCGAACCTTGAGGAGATGCTAACAAAATTTATATCGGTGTCAGAAACTCATTTTCAGAATACTGAGACAGCGCTTAAGAATCAACAAGCATCGATCCAAGGGCTTGAAACTCAAATTGGATAGCTTGCCAAGTTGATTTCTGAACGACCACAAGGTAGCTTGCCAAGCGACACAGAATCTAACCCAAGGGAGAAACTCAACGCGATTACTAGTCGAGATGAGGAAGGGTTAGTGGCAAGACCAAGGCCAGAACCGATGGTAAGCAAAGTTAAGAATGAGGTAGGCCAAAATGAACAAAAATTGGTAAGTATAGAATATAAACCTCGTGTGCCATACCCTAATGCGACAAGGAAAGACTGCTCAGATGAACAATTTGGTAAATTCCTTAAACTCTTAAAAAAATTACATATTAACTTACTGTTTATTGAAGCTCTATTGCCGATGCCAAACGCAATGAAATTTTTAAAAAAGCTTTTAGCAAATAAGCAGAAGTTGGACGAGGCTTTACATGTGAAGCTAAATGCAGCGTGCTCAGCTATTCTATAGAATAAACTACCCAACAAATTGAAAGATCCAAGGAGTTTTACAATTCCTTGCTTAATTGGTAGTTTAGATGTTAATAATGCATTAGCTGATTTAGGGGCTAGTATTAACCTCATGCCTTACAAAATGTTTAAACAACTAGGTCTTGGGAAACCCAAACAAACTAGGATGAGCATTCAATTAGCAGATAAAACTATAAGATTTCCTAGGGGTATTATTGAAGATGTGCTAGTTAAAATCGATAAATTTATATTTCCCGTTGACTTCGTTGTTCTAGACATAGAGGAGGATAGCAACACTCCTTTGATTTTAGGAAGGCCCTTTTTAGTGACTGCTAGAACGATTATTGATGTTGGCACAGGTGAGCTCACACTTCGTGTGGGAGACGAAACAATCACCCTTCAAGCTCGCAATTCCGGCAACACATCGAAAATTGAAGGTGATTGTCTAAACCATTCTACTAAAACTGACAATATGGTGCAACCTACTTTGTAGGAAATGAGTTTGAAGGAAGTACATGAGCCATTTTCAAGCAATAGTAGAGGACCCATTCATGAAGAACGAAGGCTACAAATCGAGGAGCTAGATGAATGGTAGACACATAAACCGAGAACACACAATGAACCAAAACTACACCAGAACAAGCTTAATACCTTTTGAAATCAACTTACAGTTGGAGATAAAGTTTTATTAGATGCCGCAGATTCTCACATTGTCACTAACAAACTGAATGAAGAAATCCTTCTTACGGTACTTAGCATTTTTCCCATTCGGTACAGTCGAGGTAAGTCATCCCAAGTTTGGCACTTTTAAGGTAAACAATACCCGCCTAAAACCTTATTTGATGAGATTCATAGCAGGAATAAGGAGTATAAACTACTCGAACCACCATGATCACACACCAGGGAGGTAAGTCAAGCTTAGACTATAAATAAGTGCTTCTCCAGAGGTAACCCAAGCACTAACAATATTACTTCCTTTAAATTTTAGCTTTTAAAATCTAACATACTAACCAAATCTTTGAACACAGGCTTTTCAGAGGCCGTGCACATACCACAGGATTCAACACGACCGTGTGCAAATAGGGAAAAAAAAATTTCTTCCCTAACACGGGATGCGGCAAGTAGCCATGGCCGTCCGACATGGCTGTGGGCGAAACTGCCAAAATAACACGGGCGTACAACACACCCGTGTTTTGAAACTATGGGTAAACCTGTCAATTTAACACGGGTGTGAGCCTATATACGCGGGCGTGGGAGAAGTGAACGGGATTGACACGACTGTGCAACATGGCCGTGTGTACACCAATGCGCCTAATTTCAAAAATTTCGAAACGCACGGGCTGAGCTTAGAGCACATGGGCGCGCCCCACAGCCATGTGCCCCAATTTCTCTATAAACACCTATTATTTATTTTATTTTTTTATTTCCTTTTAATACTATTTCATCCTGAGTTTTTACAATTTTTATTCTTCGGCTATTTCATTACGAGTAATTATGCTTCAATGGTACCTCTTAAAGAGTTCCTGATTTTATCACAGTCAGAAAGAGTATCCTCCTCCATTCTCACGTCGATTATCCTCCAAAACTCCAGTTCAAGAAATTCATTCATCATTCAGGAAGTTTCACTTCTCTCCCTATCTTATGATTATGAATTTCTCTCCCTATCTTATGATTATGAATCTATCCTTTTCATTGTATCTATCTTTGTACATTGAGAGCAATGTACACCTTAAGTGTGGGGGGTCTTTTATATTAGAAAAATCCTTGAATTTTGTTTCAATCTCATGTAATCTTCTCATCTCATTATTAGAATGAATTCCAATTAGTCTATAATGTTTATTGATATATCTTGAATTAAAACATAGGCATTTATGCATTGATTGTTTAAACTATAAGACATTAGGGAATCAAGCATGATAAGTTAATTTTTGATGAATTAATAACTTTTAGGTTGTTTCCCCAAGTTTAGGTATTATCTTGAATTGGAATTCACAAAGTTTAAACATCAAAAAGCCATAATTTTTGTGAGATCTTGAGCCTTTAGAGCATCTATTATTTCTTTCATGCTCACTTTCATTATGAGTGCGTCAGTATTGAATTGTTATTCTAGAACTTGCTTGATTATGCATGTCAAGACCACACCATTTGATTTGATATATCAAAATGATAAAAGCACTTAGGTTTAACCCACTCACTCTATAAAAGCCTACCTTCACAATTAACCCTTAGTGAACCCCTTTGAGCCTAACAACCCATTCATTGATTTACCCTCAATATTAACCCATAACTCATTATTGTTGAAATCTTCTAAATTGAAATCCCCTAAATTAATTTGATCCCCATTTTTGTCGAGATTTGAGTTGGAATAGTTGCCTAGCTATGTTTTATTCTATTTTGTATTTGACTTGTTCTTAAAAAACAAAGTGTATGCATATTAGTAGTAATCTTTTGTTTTTAAGCTTAAGTATTTAAATTCCATATTCTGAGAAGAAGCTCTGTTGTATGCAAGTGATGATTAAATCATTTTCTAGTTAAATAATTTTTCAATTCAGTCTCGATTCTAACCTTTTCTTTCAACTTGTGACCACACCCCCTCACCAAGCCTCGTTACAACCCTCTAAAGACCTTTTGATTGATGTATCATCTCAATTTATAATGGTGGAGATTTAATTTTCATCCAAGCCTATGGTAGTAACTTTTCATATTGACTGATGAGTGCTAATTTCATTGTCCTTAAACACTTTGAGTGATTTGAGTGAATCTTTAGTGAGGATGTTAGACTCCGTGAGATTTTGAATCGAGGGTAACCACCTAGATAAGGGGAGATACCTATGTTTTCTTGATAAAATGCTCAACTTGAAAAGTTTGAAACTTTGATGTTCTTTCAGTTGAATTCTCAATGTATGATTACTATGGATTATTTTGAGATATTATTGATAGAAATTATAAGTTGAGAAGAATTTATTTTGATTATAAGTTGAGGATTTTGCTTGAGGACAAGCAAATGCTTAACTGTGGGGGTATTTGATAAACCGTAATTTATACATATTTTTATCCCATGCTTGAGACAATTTATGGATGATTTTTCCTTAGATTTGGCGATTCAATGCTCCTAATACCTTAATTTCATGTTTTATACGTAGGAGAGCATAGGAGTGTGAAAGGAATGAGAAACGGGCCAAAAACAGAGAAAATGGGCCAACATACGAAATCAACACGGCCTGGACTTCCTCACATGGGCAGACCACATAGCCGTGTCAATTTGGAAGAACCGAAGCACGACTCACACGGGTCGACCACATGCCCGTGCCTATTTAACAGGCTTGACCACGGCCTGAAGTAATTGGACACGAGTGTGTCCTTGTCGAGCCCAAGTTGAGTCCAATTCGGAAAAGGCCAATTTTGAGGGTTCTTAGGCATTCCAAAGCCTATAAATACACCCCAAAGGAGGAGGAAAAAAGGGCACAGAGGAGGAAGCAGGAAACTGCTCAAGGAAAGCCGATTGATCCATCTCAGAAGCGGGATTCATCATTTAGACTGAAGATCTCCCCTCAATTTCCCTTTAGGAGTTTTGGGTTTTTCTTTATGTTTTGTATTCATTATGCTTCTGAGATGTTTACCTTTTTAGTTATGAACTAAAACCCCTAAATACCTAAGGGGAATGAAACCTAAGCCAGATCTTGTTATTATTATCTGAATTGTATGATAAATATTTGACTTGTTCTTAATTATGTGTTCTTAATTCTTGTTTTGATATTCCAGGATATTGATTCAAGTTAAGCTGTTATTCAGAGGAGGAATAGACCCTGTCTAAGAGTACATTTGTCATAATTAAGCGGAGTTGGTTGCACACCTAGAGATAGGGTGACAAGATTATGCCGAATTAGAGTGAAACCTAATAAAGGTATCCATAGACAGAGTTAATGCAACCCTAAGGCGTTAATTAGAAAAAGATTTCAATTATTCAACCTAGGGTTAGACGTTGTAAGTCTCAAGAGAGATACTAATATAACTTAGGGATTTTTACGGATCAAGTTAAATGAATAAATCGTCCGATTCAGAGTCAAATAACAAGTGAAGTCTAGGTGGATTTTTCCTTAGGAATTGTCTTAATTCGATCGTTTTTCCAAAAGTAATTCCCCAATTCTATTTTCTGTGATTTCTTAGTTTAGTTAACTAGTTAGATAAACAAAACCCCTTTTATTTTTTAGGCTAGATAATAAAAAGAAAGTTAACTCTAGTACTTTTAGTTCCTTTGGGTTTGATAATCTGGTCTTGCTAAAGCTATACTACTACTCGATAGGTATACTTGCCTTCATCGCGATAGTAGTTAGTTTCAAGCACGATTCATTATAAATATTTAAAGCCTGTCATGAATATCACGTATCAACTACCATGCATATTGACTTAGAATTCTTACGTGCAGGGGATAGACGGCTATATCACATGCCCATGTGGTGAACCGTGTGTCACACACGGCCTAGACACGCGCCCGTGTGCCTACCCGTGTGGACAAAATAAGGCTATTTACCAAGCCTTTTTGCCATTCTTGCTTATGTAACCTACACAAAAATCAGTCTATACTAACATAAGGGCACATCACATAGCCTAAATAACCATAATAGACAACATTTCATTTATGCAATTTACTCATCCATGAAAATATCATCTTCTATTTATAAATCAAAATGAGTATTGACCATCATCCATGGCCTTATACAAAATGAGTATCATATTCATCATATGAGCCAACACATTATGGCTAACTAAAAAAACACTAAACAAAGACTTGAGTCCCTACACATGCCAAAAAACAAAACAATGAAACTAGCTATACCAAGGTCTTGAGTGATAGTGTGATCGAAGCTTTTGATGTCACTGAATCCTCGATGCTAGCTTGGTAGAACTATAAGGAAAAAAAAGAAAGGAGGGTAAGCATGGGAGCTTAGTAAGTACATATATGCTAATAAAGTGTAATTATAAGAAAATCATATCCATCCAATGGTAGCTTGTTATGCATAAAAGATATAAATCACTTAATGTCTCTATCTTACTCTTCTTTTCATTCATGTATACTTAATACACTTAGTTATTTACTCAAGTACTAACCATGAGTTCGATATACATACCTTATCAAAGTATTCACCAACTAAATCTTCGGGTTACCCGTTGAACTCTCAAAATACATATGGATACGCGAGGAATTTGTGTCTAAATGCTATATAAGAAATCAGGGCTACCTCGTGCTATGAACTGCTCACATTTGAGCTACTCGCTGACCTTTTTATCAAGTCAGGACTCGGACCCCATAGTTATTATGTAACGTATGCTCATTGAGCCACTCACGGGTCTGTACACAAAGTCAGTACCTGGACATGAACTTAGACTCAACTCATGAGTTCAGACCACATAATTTTCTGAACATGCCCCTTTGTATCCTATGCTATGTCTAAGGTTCAACGGGGCTTCATATCTAATTGAATAGCATCGCATTTGCTCACATTGTAATTTACTCGCATAACATGTCATTTAAACATTTATGACAACAATTAGAATTTAGATACATAACAACAATAAGCTAATTACACATGTATATTATTAAAATATACCAAAGTAAGCTTCAATAACACATTATTTAAATATGTACTTAACTCGATACAAAATGATGAAGACGAGCTTAATCCTCGTAAAGCTTGTTCTTACCCCTATCAAGACCCGAATCACGTTTCCCTTGATCTAAATTAATAAAATTCATTTACTTCATCGGCAATCAATTTAGACGCCCGAAAGTTCATAATTGGGCAAAATGACTGTTTTGCCCCTAGATTTTTGCAAATGACCATTTTACCCCTATGCTAGAAAATCAATTTTTATCGAATTTCTTCATATTATAAGCCTAGATGATTACTTTTTATACTAGAATTTATCCAAAATTCCATTATTTCTCACATTTATCAACAAATTTCCAACTTATGCAAAATAGTCCCTATTAGGGTTTGCATGAAAAATCCCTTCATAAAAGTTGTTTATTACACATATAATACTCATATTCTTCCATAAAATTTCAAAAAACTACACATATACTTTCATGGAAAAACCTTAATCTCTCAACCATTTTGCAAAATAATCCCCTTCATAGAAAGCTTATGTTACAAGGAGTCCAAAAATACAAAAATCATCAAGAATAACATTATAAATGACTTACTTGTAAGAGATGTTAATGGCTGATATGTTAAGCTTTCAAAACCCCCCTTTTGAAGATGAAAATTTCTTGAAGAAGAAGAAATAAAAAGCTGAAGCCTTTTTTGTTTTATTTTATTTAAAACTAGTCAAAATTGGTGACCAAAACACCACCTAATTTTAACTTTCCCATCAATTTGTCCCCCCAATGGCTGACCACCCTATTCTCTAAGGGTCTAATTGCTCTTTAAGGCACTCAATTTAAGTTCGTTAGCTAATTGACACTCTTATCTAACAAAATAGGACTTTTGCACTTTATGCGATTTAGTCCTTTTTTACAATTAGGCAAGCAATCGCTAAAATTAATTCACCAAAAATTTCATGTACTTATCTAATCATGATACAATACATAAAATGATATTTAAAATAATTTCCTCAACCTTGATTTAGTGGTTCTGAAATCACTATTCTGACTAGCCCCAAAATCGGGCTGTTACAATTCTCTCCCTTTAGGGATTTTCGTCCTTCAAAATCTTACCGGTAAAAAGGTTTGGGTATTGGCTTTTCATGATCTCTTGGGGCTCCCATGTGGTGTCTTCAACCCCATGCCACTGCCATAATACTTTCACAAGGAGAATGCTCTTATTTTTCAGTTGCTAAACCTCTCGGGCTAGGATCTTAACAGGTTCCTTACAATAGGACATATCCGGATGAATCTCAACCTCTGTTGGCACAATCACATGCGAAGGGTCTGATCTATATTGACGTAGCATGGACACATGAAACACGTCATGAATCTTTTCCAATTCTGATGGTAAGGCCAATAGATAGGCAATTGGCCCTACTCTCTTCTTAACTTCATAGGGCCATATGAGATGAGGACTCAACTTGCCTCTTCTACCAAATCTGGGAACTTTTCTCCACAGGGATACTTTCAAAAACACTCGATCACCAACTTGAAATTTGATGTCTTTCCATTTCAAATCTACATAGGATTTCTGCCTATCCAAGGCGGCCTTCAAACAGTCACGAATCATTTTAAATTTCACTTCAGTCTCATTGACTAGATCGACCCCTTGAATCTGACTCTCTCTGGGCTCGGTCCAATATAAGGGCGTTCGACACTTTCGCCCATATAAAGCCTCATAAGGCACCATCTTCAAACTCAACTGATAGCTATTATTGTAGGTGAATTCAACCAATGATAAGTACCTTTCCCAACTACCTTGAAATTCGAGAACACAACACCGCAACATGTCTTCTAAAATCTGAATTACTCTTTTTGACTGACTGTCGGTTTACGGGTGAAATGTTGTGCTGAAACTCAAATTTGTTCTCAATGTCTCTTGTAAATTTTTCCAAAATCTCAAGGTAAATCTCAAGTCCTTATCCGAAATAATCAATGAGGGCACCCCGTGTAGTCTCACAATTTCAGAAACTTACAAGTCAGCCAATCTCTCAAAGGAGTAGTCGGTACGCACTGGTATAAAATGTGCCAACTTTGTTAGCCTATCCACAATAACCTAAACAACATCCTTTTTCTTCGGGGTTACTGGAAAACCCATCACAAAATCCATAGTAATCCGATCCCACTTCCACTCGGGGACCGTGATAGGCTGAAGTAGACCCGAAGGTCTTGCTGATGCACAAGACACTTGGAAATGAACTCTGAAATGTCTCTTTTCATTCCCGACCACCAATACATTTTCTTCAAATCATTATACATTTTTGTACTCCTGGGGTGTATTGATAAACAACCACTATGTGCCTCATCTAATATCTTTCGAATCAATTCGGTGTCCTTAGGAACACAAATCCTATCCCGAAATCTCAAGCAACTGTCGAAATCAATCCTAAAATCCGATTCAACTTCCGATTTGCACAGGGTTTTCTTGGATAGTAATTCACTATCACTCTTCTGAGCCTCAAAAATTTATTGAAGAAACGTCAGTCTAGCTTTTAGATTTTCTAAAACCGAACCATCCTCTGATAGGTCAATCGGGCATTCATTACTCTCAAAGAAAATAATGTTTTTCTACTTAATGCATCGGCGACCACGTTTGTTTTTCCTGGATGGTAATCTATAATCAACTCATAATCTTTTAATAGTTCCAACAATCTACGTTGCCTCAGATTTAAATCCTTTTAGGTCATCAAGTACTTAAGACTTTTATGATTGAAGTATACTGGCATATCTCTCTGAACAAATAATGTCACCAAATCTTCAGAGCAAATACTATGGCGGCCAACTCTAGGTCGTGTGTCGGATGGTTCTTCTCGTGAGGTTTCAATTGTCTCAAGGCATAAGCCACAACTTTTCCCTCTTGCATAAGTACACATCCCAACCCATTCAAAGAAGCATCGCTATAAATCACAAGCTCTTTTCCTGATTCGGGTTGTACTAGTACGGGAGCCTCAGTAAACAACATCTTCAACTTCTCAAACCTCTGCTGACACTTATCCAACCATTCAAACTTAACTCCTTTTTGAAGCAACCTTGTCATGGGAGTTGCAATCATAGAGAAGTCCTTTACAAATCACCTATAATAACCGGCCAACCTTAAAAAGCTCCTAACTTCAGTCACACTCTTTGATGGTTTCCATTCAACAATAGCAGAAACTTTGTTAGGATCAACCCTAATACTATCACTCGAAACAATATAGCCCCAAAAGCCGACTTCTCTAAGCCAAAACTCACTTTTACTAAATTTGGCATACAATTGATTGTCTCTCAGAGTTTGCAAAATGGTTCTCAAGTGTTCAGCATGTTCTACCCTGTCTCTAGAGTATATTAGGATGTCATCGATGAATACAACTACAAACTTATCTAGATATGGTCGAAATACTCTATTCATTAAATCCATAAATACGACGGAAGCATTTGTTAAGCCGAAAGGCATGACGAGAAACTCATAATGGTGATACCGCATCCTAAAAGCGGTTTTAGGCACATCTACTTCCTTAACTCATAGTTGATAGTAGCCAGATCTCAAGTCTATCTTAGAAAACCATGCTCCTCCCTTTAATTGGCCAAACAAGTTGTCAATTTACGGCAACGGGTATTTGTTCTTGATCGTCCTCTTATTCAATTGTCGGTAATCTATGGATAACCTCATAGATCCATCTTTCTTTTTTCACAAATAACACTGAAGCACCCAACGGTGAAAAGCTTGGTCTCACGAAACCCTTGTCGGTCAATTCTTGCAACTGTGATTTGATAAACCATAATTTATACCTATTTCTATCCCATGCTTAGCACATTTTATGAATGATTTTTCCATACATTTGGTGAATTCGATGCTCCTAATACATTAATTTCATATTTTATACTTAGAGAGCATAGGAGAGTGAAAGGAACGAGAAATGGGCCAAAAACGGAGAAAATGGGCTAACGTACGAAATCAACATGGCCTGGACTTCCTCACACGGGTAGACCACATGGCCATGTCAATTTGGCAGAATCGAAGCATGACTCACACGGGTGGACCACATACCCGTGCCTATTAATAGGCCTGACCACGGCCTGAAGTAATCGCACACGGGCGTGTCCCTGTCGAGCCCAAGTTGAGTCCAATCCAGAAAAGGCCAATTTTTAGGGTTGTTAGGCATTCTAAAGCCTATAAATACACCATAGAGGAGGAGGAAATGGGGGCACACAGAGGAGGAAGCAGGGAACTACTCAAGGAAAGCCGATTGATCCATCTCAGAAGTCAGATTCATCATCAAGATTGAAGATCTCCCCTCAATTTCTGTAACAGCCAAATTTTACAGTGGTGTCAGAAACAGTGATTCAAGATCACTAAATCCGACGAGTAAGTTTAGAAATTTTAACAAATAATAATTATAGGCCAAGCGCGAACTTAAAAGAATTATTTTTAATTAGTGAATTTTGCGATTTTAAAAGAATTAATCAGGTAAATTAGGTTGAAAACAAGGTATCGAGACCTCAGATTTATAAACCGAGCCATAAATATTTTTATAAATATTTATGGAGTGTTATTAAGTTAGTATTAAAGTTTCGTTAGAAAATTTTAACGTTTGGTTAGTCAATTAATTAAAAAGGACTAAATTGAAAATAGTGCAAAATTTATTTAATTGTGATTAAATAGTTTAAGTGATTAAAAATGAGGGATTTAAAAGGCAATTGGACCCAAATTGTATGGGCTGGACGGTTGGGCAAGAAAATCAGCAAAAAAGACAAGGAGAAACAGGGGCAAAATGGGAAATTTTGCAAATTAAACATATAAAACAAGACAAATTTGAAAAATCTAGAGATATCATCATTTTTCTTCAGCAAAAACACCATGAGAAGTCTGAAAGCTGCTGGTTTTTCATACTTTGACATCTGTGAGTTCAATTCTTGCCCTTTTCTTTGAGATTTTTATGCTTTTGTGACTTTTACAATTAGGTCCAAGTGTTTAATTCATTAATTTTTGATTTTATGAACAAAATTAAAAGCTATCAATGATAAGTGCCGGCTGTTTATGATGAAATAAATGAATTTTAAGCTTTGATTTTGTTGTTTGATGATTTTATCAAGTAATTTCAATAGAAATTGATTTTAGGACCTAATTGTGAAAAAGTTGTGAATTAAGGTTTAGTGTTAAAATTATGATTTTCAAAGGTTGTGTAATAGTTTAGAATGATGGAATAAAATGTTAATTGAGAAAAATTAGCTTAATAGATGGGCTAATTGAGCAAGGACTGAATTGTATGACCTGTGAAATTTAGTGGAAAAATGGTAATAAACATCTTGAACTAAAACAGTTTTGGACAGAAGCAGTAGGTTGACTTTGAAAAATCACCATAAATTTTAAAACTCAAATTAGAGAATGAATAATATATGAAATTAAAACTTATTGAGTCTAGTTTCTCATAGAAGAAACAGTGTGAGCAATTGAATTGTAAATTATGAGATATAATGAATTTAATGAGACAATGTTAGAATGAATTCGGGTTCCCCTGTTTTGACTTTGGAAAAACACAAAAAATTGGAGAAAATTAATTAGAGGCTCAAATTTATATGTTTAGAATCCTTAATGAGTCTATTTTCAATAGAAATCAACGAGAATATTATCCAAGTTCTGTACTGTGATATAATTAATTTTTAGTGAAGAGAGGTCAGAACTGTCAGATAGTGAAACAGAGGAAAATTAAATGAATAAACTGTACCAATTGGCTAAACTAAAAATTCTAAAAATTTTATGGTGGAATGATATGTGAGTTTAGTTTCATGGAAAATTTACGGATCTTAATTTGGAGCTCTGTAGCTTGAATTTTAAATAATTGAGTGATTATGACTTGTATGAACAGCTTGATGTGAGCATTAATAAGTAAATTGTGAAATTGTACTTACAAGAATGTTATATACATTAAGGATGTGGAATGGAGAGGAGGAGGAGGAAAACAAATGATATATGTTTATAAGAAAACAATATGAGAATGATACATATCATGACATGTATATATATGACTAGTTTCAATATGATGCTTGTTGGGTATGAAGTTGGATTGAAATGTCTAAGGCAAGTATTTTATTCCGTGCATCTGAAATGTGGTATTTTATAAAGATATGATCTAGCTTTAAATATGAATGCTTGATGATTAAGCTGAAAATATTTGGTAAGATGATAATCATGGTATAAAAGTATAAGTGGTACCATAATAGACAAGGTAAAATGAGTATGAGAGACACATGTATGATGACATACAAATGCTATGTTTTTTTTTAATTGAGAATGTTTAATCATTAAATGAATACCATGTTATATGCTTTTGATTTTGTATAAGTGTGTAAGAGATTAAGGTTGACCAAGGCTTGGAAAATAGCTTAGATATTGACCACAGTGAGAGAGACACACGCCGTGTGTCTCAAACCAGTATATGGAACATGACTTTAGGACACGGGCGTGCGATGTGGCCGTGTGCCCCTAAATTGATGATGATGTCATAAACAAAAAGCTCCACGGACAAGGGACACGGGCATGTCCCAAGCCACACGGGCATGTGGAATCCACACGGCCTAATCACACGGGCGTGTGGGTACTGTTCATGTAACACCCCTTACCCGAATCCGAGGCCGGGCTAAGGTACGAGGCGTTACCAGACAAACATACAAACATTAAACTAAAATACGAGCCATAAAATTTTATTCATATTTCAAAGCGTTCATTCTCTTACACATAGTCCCTTATTTGAGTCTACAGAGCCCAAAACATACTTTAGAAAGGGTTTGGGACTAAATCGAGAACTTACACAAATCTTGGAAATTTCATGCTTTAAGGCTCCACACGCCCGTGTCCCAAAGTCGTGTTCCATACACGGTTGAGACACATGGTCGTGTCTCTGCCTGTGTGGAATATACCTAGGCTATTTTCCAAGCTTTGGTCAACCTTGATCTCCTACACACTTATACAAAATCAAAAGCATATAACATGGTATTCATTTAATGATTAAACATCCTCAATTAAACCACAAACATAGCATTTGTATGTCATCATACATGTGTCTCTCATACTCATTTTACCTTGTTTATTATAGTACCACTTATACATTTATACCAAGATTATCATCTTACCAAATATCTTCAACTTAATCATCAAGCATTCATATTTAAAGCTAGATCATATCTTTATAAAATACCACGATTCAGATGAGCAGAATAACATGTTTTCCTGAAACATTTCAATTCAATTCCATACCCAACAAGCATTACATTGAGACTAGTCATATATATATATATATACATGTCATGATACATAACATTCTCTTTTGTTTTCTTATAAACACATATCATTTATTTCATTATATCAATATTTCATATACCATAGTTTCCATGTATTCCACATATATTTATTTTCCTCCTCCTCCTCTCCATTCCACATCCTTAATGTATATAGCATTCTTGTAAGTACGATTTCACAATTTACTAATAAATGTTCACATCAAACTGTCCACATGAGTCATAGTCACTTAATTATCTATAATTTGAGCTACAGAGATCCAAATTAAGATCCATAAATTTCCCTAAAACTAGACTCACATATATTTCCACCATAAAATTTTCATAATTTTGGTTTAGCCAATTAGTACAGTTTATTCATTAAAATTTCCCTGTTTCACTTTCTCGACAGTTCGACCTCTCTTCACTAAAAATAATTATCTCACAGACAGAACTCGGATAATGTTCTTGTTGATTTATCTTGAAAATAGACTCATTATGGATTTTAAAATATAATTTTAGCCTCTAATTATGTTTCTCCAAATTTTGTGATTTTCCAAAGTCAGAACAGGGGATCACGTAATCATTCTGAATCAGTCTCACAAAAACATAAATATCTCAAAATATAGAACTCCTTTCATTCTATGTTTCTTGTATATGAAAATAGACTCATTAATATTTAATTTGATATCTCATTCAGTCTCTGATTAAATTTATACTATTTTTGGTGATTTTTCAAAATCACATCACTGCTACTGTCCACAGTTTTATTGCTAATCACTCTTTCACACTTTCTTTGTATTAACCTCATTTTAACATACATATCACAAATTATTTTCACCACATTTCATACATCACAAGTATAGGCCCATGATTACAAGGTCACCATAAAATCATCCTCATGTATAACTTACTTGTTTATAACCTTACCACATCCTGGTCACTTAATGAACACATCATTCACATAACCAAGTTCTTGCACTTATTCATCACAAAACTCACAAAGCAATACATAGAGAGTCTCCCGTTGAACACTTCGGATCAATCCTCGATACTTGGTGGTTTCAGCACATAGCTCCACCCATCATATAGTTCGGCTCTCTTGTACACATGGTGAACACTTAGTACCACCTATGTGACCTAGCCAGTTTATCTCGTAGCTCTCTTGTCTACATGGTGTCCTTCACTTGGAACCACGTATGCGACCTAACTACATATATCCCGTAGCTCTCTTGTCTACATGGTGTACACATAGTATCACCCATGAGACCTAGCTACATCATAATGTCTTGTAGCTCTCTTGTACACATGATGTGCACTCAAGACTATACATGTGACCTAGCTACATACCATCTGTATCATCCAATCTTTCCAAGGTTCAACCGGATTTCTCTCTTTTTCCAACAATTTCACCAATCAAGTAATTATCCACAAACATATTTCCAATATTTTTATAAAATATCATAATACAAGTAATAGTGATGTATTACTTACATATAAACTTACATCTCATTTAATATCAACATAATAACATTAATTTACACATTGTCTTATTAAAAATCATATGAACTTACAATTTCCCATAATATCCATAATCATAGAAATCACATTTATGTATGATAATTCAATGCACTTCATGTACCATAGACATATTTTAAATCAATTCATAAACTTGGCACCATAATCATTTAATTTAACATAATTCAATTAATTCACTAAATTTAACTTTCAAATAAAAATTACAACATTATTGTTGTATTATTATCATACCAACTTACATACTTTCAACACCTCGGAGATCATAGTAAATATATCAATTTTACATTGAAACATGTATAAATTAATGCTTATTATACATATGAACTTACCTTGATATTAAAACGGCCATTTTACCAACTTTCCCAATTTTCGATTTTTCTCTCATTCTAGGTTCAAATCTCGTTTTCCGGGATCTAAAACATCATATTTTACTTATTTAACTAATTTAATATTCAAAACAGTCCTTAACTCAAAATTTGGAAAAATTACAATTTTGCCCCTAAACTTTTGCAGATTTACACTTTTGCCCCTAGGCTCGGGAATTAAACTTCATCCCTTATTCTTATGTTTTATGACATGATGATCACTTTTCCCTTCTATGGAAACATCAAATTCTCACTCTAACATATACTTATGACTATTAGGTATTTTTACCGATTAAGCCCTTTTGCTCGTTTTCACTTAAAACCGAGTAGCACAAGTTGTCTAATATAATTTAAAACCTCATATAGTATCATAAAACACCAGAATACACAAATTTTACCTATGGGTATTTTTCCAAATATAAACCCTAAGTTGAATTATTGCTAGCATAAGCTAAATCAAGTTACCGGGACTCCAAAAACGTAAAGAACTTGAAAAACGGGGTTAGAACGGACTTCCAATTGAGCTTGGGAAGCTTGAAAACCCTAGACATGGAGTCTCCCTTGGTATACACGTCCATGGTGAAGAATATGAGCAAAATTGGCTTTTAATTTTGTATTTTAATTCATTTTACCCCTAAATGACCAAAATACCCTTACTACTAAACTTTCCAAAAATTCCATCCATGTCCAATTTTTGCCCATAACTTAGAAATTGGTCACATTGCTATTTAAGACCTCCTAATTAATATTTCAAATCAATTTCATACTAGAAACTTCTAGAATCCAAGTTTTGCAACTTATTCAATTTAGTCCCTAACTTCGAATTAAGCACTTTATGCATAGAATTTCTTCACGAAATTTTCACACAATCATGAAATCATATCATAGACCTCAAAATAATCATAAAATAATTATTTATATTTCAGATTTTGTGGTCCCAAACCTCTGTTCCAACTAGACCCAATTTTGGGCTATTACAACTCTCCCCCTTGATTTTTCGTCCTCGAAAATCTTCTTTGAGTGAGGTTTAGTATCTTTCTCATAATTTCCAGCATTACTAACTAATTGTTTTCAAGGCGATACTTTCGAAACACTCATCATCAATTTGAATCCCAAGATAACTCGATAAACTCGATATTTCTCTAACTCGTCCTTCACTTGTCAACCATCCTCGGACTCGGTCCTATCTATAATTATTTTATCCACGAACTCTTTGATTCCACACTTAGGAACATAGTCAACATGATTCTCATGAATTTCATTATATACACCTCATCGGTAAGGGGTGAGGTCGTATGCAGTCTCTAACTCGATTCGACATATATCTATATGACACATTTTTTCATTATCCACATATGTCATTATAATCATACTATCCACTTCAAACAATTTATTATTCATACACATCGACATAAAATTTCCAATTATCTCATTTCAAACAAGTGCACTCACTCATACATTCTATGAATTTTGAATAACTTTAATCATCACATTTACTAATTAATTTAGTCAAGCATGCAATAGCATATGAAGGCCAAACAAATATGAATAAATATATCGAGATATAAACTTTCATCTCACATATTATCACGTATACATATATCACGAATTCTTATTCATACCTTTCCGAGTTTAACACATCATAGCTACACTTTATTCAAATACTTCAATATCGCTATCAAATGGTCGATGTAGCTCGGTTGGAGAATATTTCATTTTAAAAAATAGTCCTTATTAGTGTCTGGAGACATCACACTATCACATATTTGTGGCATGTATAACTAAACTCTTACACTTGCTATGTTAGTCCGAGAATCGACTAAACCTACTCGATACCACTAAATGTAACACCCTTACCCGTATCCGAGGCCGGGCTAAGGTGCAGCGTTACTGACAAATATACAAATATTAAACTAAAATACGAGCCATAAAATTTTATTCATATTTCAAAGCGTTCATTCTCTTACACATAGTCCCTTATTTGAGTCTACGGAGCCCAAAATATACTTTAGAAAGGGTTTGGGACTAAATCGAGAACTTACGCAAATCTTGGAAATTTCATGCTTTAAGGCTCCACACGCCCGTGTCCCAAAGTCGTGTTCCATACACGGCTTGTAACACCCCAAACCCGGCCTAGACGTTATGACCCGATCTGATGCGCCACATCGAAGCGTTCAAAACATTCCGTATTACTTAGTTGGAAAACTTAGTTGGTGTTGTAAAAGACACTTTTAAAAGTAGGTTAAAGTGAATGGAAGCTGTGCACCAGGTAGGAAACCAGGAAGAAGAGGAGGTGAGTCCGTCGGACTGCTTAAGTACCAAGCTCCCTTCGGATCCAATCCTAGACATGCACACCGCCATTGCCACACTCTAACATCTCGTATAATTTTGAGAAAACTGTTTGGTTAGGTCCATCTTAAGAAAATGATTAAGGTTGAAAACGTTTGCTTAGCGGAAGTCTTACTCGTATTCGTGTTATTTTGAAATCACTTAATGTTTTTGAAAACGTGTCCTAGAGCTAATCTATTTCGTTAGTTATCATAGATCAGTTTTATCATAATAGAATTAAATAATAAAGAAACAACCCAAACCATAAAAATAATTAGCGGCCTTATTACAAAAAAAAACCCAAAACCATAAGCGAAAATATGGAAAATCTAATTCACGAAGAAAACGAATTTGCGAAAGCGTGTGGCCACTCCGAATCCTTGACTTCAAGTCCACCAACTAGGGCTCACCGCAAGGATGGAAGAAAAGGGTGAGTTTGGGAAAACTCGATGTATCTGAAACCCATCCAAAGCCCAAATCAGCTCGAGCCCATTGGGCCTAAGCCCTATTCAGATCACGATTACACATGGGCCAAAGCCCTTTTCAAAACATAGTAGCAAGGCCTTAGCCCTTTTAACATAACGATGTGGCCCATAGGCCCGATTCGATAACATAAGTAACAACAGTATTAATGCATGCAAACCCATGCAGGGAGACTACTCAACCCACCAACCGCTACATTTGCCTGTACCACCCCTACACTCCATGTGGGAATATCTCAACCCACCCAACCCTACACTCCACAGCTTGCAAAGAACGCACTCAAATATCGATAAGTTGAGGCAAAGCCTCCGATCGTGGATGAACCACTTTCAATACTTCCTCCATCAATACCTCAATCCCATGCAGATATTAATAAAAGCATATCATGTAAAATACAGTATTAATCAATCATGCAGTTTAGCCAATTTAAACCTTAGGGGTATATCGGTAATTTTACTCTTTAGGGTTAATTCTCGTAACTTAGCAACTACACAAGCTACTTTAGTAATTTTCAACAGTTTTATGCAGTTTGGTTCCACCATCTAACTAACAGGCTAATTTGCCCATCTCTTACCCATATTGGTCCGTAAGCCCATTGGGCCCAGTTTTGGCCCATCTGGCCCTTTTTCCGAAGTACGCTAGAATGTCACACGAACTTACTTACCACTTTGCGGTGCTAGATCTAACAATTACTCTATGTCTTGAGAGCATTCTCATATTCACAAGCCTATGAAATGCCGAAATTTCGGCATTTCGGCTTTTGCCGAATTGAACTAAGGAAGGGTGTTCGGTACACACCTGATTCGCGACGACTGTTATCGAGATCCCTTTCGATGTCCTACAATTGATTAGTATAGTTCTTATTTACAAACTATAATCACTAAACCCAAAACTTGCTCAACCAAAGTCGAACCATGTTCCTAAAAAGCCTTTGAACCCTTACCTTTTTGCCAAAATCGATAGCTAGCTCCGAATCTGATTGTTCCAATGATTCACGCTTTTGATCCAATGCTTAAGAAGACTCTAATCACCGAAAGAAAACATCAATTACAAACCCTTATAGCCTTATGCTCAAATCGACAGCCTCCCTAATTTTCGTGGATTTGGCTTTTCCTAACATCGTAAAATAAAACGGATCCGAGATGATAAGTACTTACCCTTACTCCTACTTGATTTCCACGCAATCCGATCTGATTTATCCTTAGAACAATGGTAAAACCGAATCAAGGGTTGAAGAAGTTTCATTGTAGGCCCCTAAACTAATGGTACTTTCGGCTTTTGGGTGGTGAAGGAGATGACGATATGAGGCTATGACCTTGAAGTAGAATTGCCGTCGGTATCTAGGATTAAGAAAAGATAATTGTAGATTTAATAAAACAAAAGAACATAGAAGGACACGGCTTTGAAGAAATCGGCACAAGCAAAGATCACGGATTTCGCTTTTGTGACTTGACAAAGGTCTTGATGAATAGCGAGTTTGATGGACGGCTTTGGAGAAGGAAGTAGGGAAAGAAGAACAGGATAGGTGAAAGTTTCGGCTAGAGAGGAAAAGAGAGAAAAAGAAAACCCTTGTGGTGCCTGAACAGAAGAAAAACGGCACCTTACAAAGCCCTAGGTGCCGAAATATTAACCTAAACCCTCTGCCGAATTTTCCCTCTTCAATTCCCTAAATTCGGCCAACTCCCAGTCTCTCACCCAATCCCTTAAGTCTCTCCCCTTATCACTCCTTAATTCAAGCATTTGGACTGATTCAAACTTTCCTTTAGCAGAATCCACTTGGACTCCAACACTTACCTCTCCTGCACTTAAAAAATAAATGCATAATTTGTCAACACAGGGAATCGATCCCATGCCTTCCCCAATGCTCCACACGCCACCTTTTTAGGAGCCTAGTGGCGTCACCCTTTCCAGTTTACTAAGGCTCTTTTTGTGATGCTATTTACCCATCACTCCACTTAAGGGCCACTTAGCCAGAACCCCTAACTCCTAAGTCCAAAAATTCAAAAATTCAACTAGGTTTTGGCCAACACATGGGCCTTCTATAAGCCCATTTACCTACTCAAAATATTAATTTCTCATCCAAATACAAAATTTTAAAGTCTTTACAAAATATTGAAAACCGCGAATAAATCCGAAAATCAGGATGTTACAACTCTACCCTCCTTAAAGAAATTTCGACCTCGAAATTTTACCTTATTAGAACAGTTGAGGTCTTTGTTGATAGCCTCCTCGGTCTCCCAAGTAGCTTCTTCCTTGCCATGGTTCCTCCAAAGTACTTTCACTAGTGGAACTAATTTCCTTCTCAACACCTTGACGTCACGATCAAGTATTTGCACGAGTTCCTCTTGAAAGTTAAATCGTACCTCGATTTACTGAATCGGTATGATATAAGTTGGGTCGATCGATACCTCCTCGGCATGGATACATGAAAAATGTCGTGGATACGATGCGATTACAGTGGTAACTCTAGGCGATAAGCCGTTGGTCCAACCCGCTTAACAATTGGTAAGGCCCAATAAACCGAGGGCTCAACTTACCCTTCTTACCAAATCTCAAAATTTTCTTCCAAGGGGAAACTGTAACACCCCAAACTCGAGGCCATCGCCGGTGTCGGACACGAGGGGTTAACGAGACAAATCCTCTTAAAGTGCCGACCAATTTGGCCTTTCCAGACAGGCTGGAAAACTGCGCCACTGTCGCCTTAAAAATCGTATCTCGAGTTTCAAAACTCGGAAACTGATTCCGTAAATTTTTCCTGAATTCAGACTCATATATCCATCCATGGATTTATTTCTAGAATTTTTGGTTTGGCCAATTGGTACAGTTTATTAGTTAAAGTCACCCATGTTACAGGGGTAGACTACACTGACCTTTGCACGTTACAACTTGAATATCTCTCTGTAAAGGGCTTTAATACTGGTCCCATTTGTTTCTAATGAAACTAGACTCAAAATGGAATCTTCACATATAAGGCATGACTTCTAATTCTTTCTGGATAATTTATAGTAAATTTTCAAAGTCGCGACAGGGGACCCAGAAACCGTCCTGGCCCTGTCTCACGAGAACTTTAATATCTCTCGGTATACTGTTCATATGATCGTTTCGTTACTTTCATATGAAAATAGACTAGTCAAGGTTCGTTTACATAACTTATTCACTATTTAATACCAATCCTAAAAATTTTGACGATTTTTCAAATCTGCACCACTGCTGCTGCCAGCATCTATTTTCAAGGTAAACTTTACCTATCTTGTGGTTTCCATGGGCCAACTAAAATTTTGACATACATAGGCCCACATATGATCATATTTAGCCATTCCAATGGCTGATCATGTGACCAACACTCTCATTCCAAACCATAATCACATCATGAAACCAAATATAATTACAAAGCACAAATGGTCAAATTCCATCCTCCACTTTTACGAACCATTTTCGCATGGCCGTACACATATACATCACAAAGAACTTAAAAACAATCGAGGGTAGTCCTATACATGCCATATCCAAAGTTCAACCAAAAGAGTACCAAAAAGGGGGTTTGATAGTGTGGATGACTTCACTTCAATGATCCCGAATCCGATCGCTAACGAGCAAAATCTATAAACAGAGAAACAAAGGAACGGAGTAAGCAATTTATGCTTAGTAAGTTTGAGCCATAATTACACACAACCAAAGCATAGCATTCAAGTAGCTAAACAATAATTCATATGCACAATTTCTCAATGACATGCTTACTTCACAATCCCAACTCTTATATTCATACACAAATAACGGCTTAGTTAAGGCCGATAACTTCGTTTATCATTGGAGCAAATATTCATACGCACTTACTCCTAGTGTGCAAAGCATACACAACACATACCTTGTTGTTGGGAATTTCACAAGTGCATTAATTGAAAATTTTCCAGCAAGCTTATAATTTTCAAATCACATAGCTTGAGTTTAACCGATATAGCTACTCGTTCAAACGCCGGGACATAGCCCTGTTATGGTAACCCGCACAAATGCCTTGGGACTTAACCGGATATCACAACTTCGCACAATTGCCTTGGGCTTAGCCCGATATCATAGCTCACACCATTGCCTTGGGCTTAGCCCGATATCACAACTCACACAATTGCCTTGGGCTTAGCCCTGATATCTGGTCGCACATTCATACACATCTTTGTTTCAATTTCATAACAAACTTTTATGCACAATTTACTTAATCAAGAATATCATTTCGGCTCAATGGCCACATACAAGGGCACAATTTCGATTGCTTATTACTTCGTTCAATCGAATCAAAATCTAAGTTTCGATACTCGAAAACTTACCTTGGAGATTATCGGCGCTTCAACGGCTATTCAATCACCTTTCCTTTTCCTTTATTGGAGCTAGTTCCCTTTGCTCTTGAGCTTAATGTTAACAAATAAATTGATTTAATCGTTTTGAATATCAAAGGGAATCCAAGGTACTTAGCCCTTATAAGGCCGCACACACTTACATCCACATACTTAAGCTCAATAATTATAACATAGCATCAAGCACTCATATGGCCAATTATACTTAGTCATACTTGCACAAATCAACAATAAATTTTGAGATTTTCACACCATATAAGTACTAGGCGAATATACATGCAAGTTTCACAAACATTCTTCAACCATTTCTTCTTTAAACAAACATATTTATCATTTACTTCATAACCAAATCATCATGTGCAAACATATATACACATATAGGTGCAAGGCGAATTTCAAGGTGTTCATAACCATCCAAAACACAAATTTTAACTAACATGCAAGAAACGTAAACCATGCTCATGAGCATGCCATGGCGAATACCTCACACACCATACTCCTTTTAAATTTTTGGTCATGGTTAAACAAAGGACTCAATGCCCTACTCAAGAGTACTAAAAAGAAATTTCAAGAGTAGTCAATCCATCATTACATGCATCATTAGCAAGCTTCACATTTAGCATGCAATGGCTTCAACACAATATCAACCTTGGCCAAATACCATTTCTATGGCATAACAAGGATTTGAACCATGGCTAGCATGAACATCAAGTTAGAAACTAAAACATGCATGAATCTCATGACACAACCTCATACATACCTTAATCTTGATGCAAGTATAGCCAAATCTCCTTCTAGATCTCTTCTAAACCAAAAATGGAGCAAAAATCCTCCCTTTTCCTTAGTATTTTCGGCCAAAGAAGTGAAAAATGGATGAACAAAATTTTTTCTTTCTTTCTCTACAACTCACGGCAAGGGGGCATCCATGCTCATCTTTTTTTTTTTCATTTCTTTAATGCTAATTCTTATTTTATTTCTTCATACATAACTCACTAACCAAACATGTTGGAAACATGTTTCCCTTATATCAACACCTACCTTGGCCGCCACTATGCTTCTTTTGGGGAAATTTGACATGCAAATCCCTTATTTTTGCATGCATGATCAATTAGTCATCCCACATCTTCCCATCATACTTTCAAAGTTTACTACTAGGCCCTTTCTAGTGAAATTCACATTTATAACACTAAATCAAATCATCAAAATGTCACACACAATTTAACACATATCATAGGCATCAAAATAAATTTTAAATTATTTTTATGCCTCGGTTTTGTGGTCCCGAAACCACATCCCGACTAGGGTCAATTTTGGGCTGTCACAACTCTCCCCACTTAAGAAATTTTCGTCCCGAAAATCTTACCGTAAATAGGGTTGGGTATCTTTCTTTCATAGAGTTCTCGGTTTCCCAAGTAGCTTCTTCTATCCGTGTTTGAGCCATAACACTTTCACTAGCGAACCCGCTTGTTTCGCAACTCTTTCACTTCACGTGATAGGATACGAATCGGTTCTTCCTCATAACTCATATTGGCTTGAATTTCAACCTCGATGGACTAATCACGTGCAATGGATCGATCTATAGCGTCGAGCGGTGAAACATGAAAGACATCGTGAATCTTTTTCGAGTTCGGGGCAAAATCAAGCGATATCCAAGCTGGACCGACTCGCTCGGATATCTCATATGGCCCAATGAACCTCGGGCTCAACTTGCCCTTACGGCCGAATCGAGTATCTTTTCCAAGGCGAAACCTTGAGAAACACTTTATCCACTTTTGATGCTCGATGTCTTTCGCTTGAGATCCGCGTCGACTTTTGACGGTCGAAGGCTATCTTGAGACTTTCACGGATTACTTTCACTTTCATTCAGCATCTCTAATCAAATCCACCCAAAAATTTTGCTTTCACCGAGCTCGGTCCAAAACAATGGTGTACGGCATTTACGACCGTACAAAGCCTCGTAGGGTGCCATCTTAATACTTGATTGAAAACTATTGTTGTAATCGAATTCAATCAAAGGAAAATACCGTTCCCATGAACCACTGAACTCGAGGATGCAACATCTCAACATATCCTCAAGTATTTGAATTATCCGCTCGGATTGACCATCGGTTTTGGGGGTGAAAGGCGGTGCTAAAATGCAACTTGGTACCCAAAGCTTCTTGCAACTTCTTCCAGAATCGCGAGGTAAATCTCGGATCTCTATCCGACACGATGGAAATAGGCACCCCGTGTAATCTCACAATCTGAGAAACGTACAATTCGGCTAGTTTGTCCATTGAAAAATCCGTACGTACGGGGACAAAGTGAGCTGACTTAGTCAATCTATCTACCACGACCCAAACCGCATCCTTCTTACTCGCTGACAATGGCGGTCCGGATACAAAGTCCATGGTGACTCGATCCCATTTCCACTCGGGTATCGTGATCGGTGAAGTAATCTGAAGGCACTTGATGTTCGCTTTCACTTGTTGACATATTAAACATCTCAAACAAAGTCGAGATGTCTCGTTTCATACCATGCCACCAAAACCGACGTTTCAAATCGTTGTACATCTTCGTACTCCGGGTGGATTGCCATTCGGCTACAATGGGCTTCGTTTAGAATTATCGAAATAAGTTCAATTCTTTGGAACACACAGACGACTTTTGAACCTCAAACAATCGTCATCATCGATTTGAAACTCCGAGTCCTTGTTGAACACACTCGGCCCGTTTGCGACCATCTCGTTGTCGACTTTACGAGCTTCACGAATTTGATGTATCAATAATGGTTTGGCTTTCAATTCAGCTACTAACACATTGTCGGATCGAACAGACAAGTGCACATTCATCGCTCGTAAAGCGAATAATGATTTACGACTTAAGGCATCCGCAACCACATTCGCCTTTCGGTGATAGTCAATGACCAGCTCATAATCCTTTAACAGCTCGAGCCAACGTCTTTGTCGCAGATTTAAGTCTCTTTGAGTCATCAAATATTTGAGACTTTTGTGATCCGAATACACATGGCACTTCTCACCAACTAAGTAATGTCGCCATATCTTTAAAGCGAATCGATGGCGACCAATTCGAGATCATGGGTGGGATAATTTTTCTCATGTGGCTTTAATTGCCTCGGCGCGATAGGCCACAACTCGACCTTCTTGCATCAATCGCAACCTAACCCAAGTAGGGAGGCATCACTATAGATGACAAACTCTTTGCAGATTCGGGTTGCACTAGAATTGGGGCTTCATCAAATAAGTTTTCATTGATCGAAACTTTTCGACATTTCTCGTCCATTCGAACTTAACATCCTTTTGGAGTAGCTTCGTCATTGGCGTGGCTATCGTTGAGAAACCTTTACAAATCGTCGGTAATAACCTAAGCCCCCAAAAGCTCGAACCTCGGTAATATTTCTCGGAGGCTTCCGGTTAAGTATGGCTGAAATTTTGTTCGTCGACTCGAATACCGATCACGGATACCACATGCCCCAAGAAGCTAACCTCTCTTAACGTAACTCACACTTCTTGAACTTAGCATAAAATTGCTTATCCGTAAAATTTGCAAGCACTAACCTCGGTGTTCAAGATGTTCGGTCTCATTTCTTGAATAGACCAAGATGTCATCAATGAACACGACTACGAACCGATCCAAATATGGTGCGAAGATCCGATTCATCAAATCCATAAATACCGCAGGGTATTAGTAAGCCCAAGCGGCATCACTAGGAACTCGTAGTGACCATATCTCATTTTGAAGGCGGTCTTGGAGTGCGTCCAATCTCGAATTAAATGGCGATAATAGCCCGATCTCAAATCTATTTTCGAGAACACCGAGGCTCCTTGAGTTGATCGAACAAATCGTCGTCTGTGATAACGGATATTTGTTCTTTATCGTCGCTTTATTAAGTCGACGATAGTCGATCTACAACCTCATGGTTCCATCCTTCTTTTCACAAACAACACCGGCGCACCCAAGGTGAAAAACTTCGGACGAGCAAAACCTCTATCCACCAATTCTTGCAACCGAGCTTTCAACTCCTTTAATTCGTTGGTGCCATACGATACGGAGCTATCAAAATTGGAGTGGTACCAGTACCAATTCGATGCCAAACTCTATTTCCGAGCAGTGGTAAACCCGGCAATTCTTGAGGAAAACATCCGGGTATTCACAAACCAGCACAGATTCGGGTTTCTTTTCGACTCCTTGTCATCGAGCACATACGCAAGGTACGCTTCGCACCCTTTTCTTACATATTTACGGGCCAACATTGCGATATTACGGTGGCAACCCTTTAAGTCCGTAGACTCAACCCGAATTATCTCGTTATTCGCGCACCTCAGATCGATAGTCTTGCTTTTGCAATTTACAACAGCATCATGCATGGTCAACCAATCCAAACCAAGAATAACGTCGAATTCATCGAACGGTAAAAGCATCAAGTCCGCCGGAAAACAAGAACCTCGAAATACTAGGGGACTTTTCTTACACACTTTGTTGACAAGCACGTAATGCCCAAGGGGTTTGACACCCGAATTACAAACTCAGTAGACTCAATAGGCAAAGTCTTCTTGGATGCTAAGGTTTCGCATATATAAGAATGAGTAGAACCGGGGTCAATCAAAGCAATCACATTAGTATCGAAAAGAGTGAAAGTACCGTAATGACATCGGTGAGGCGAGCATCCTCGGCGTCTTGCGTATGGCATAAGTCCTAGCAGAACACGAGCCTCGTGTCTTGTTGTAGCATCTCTCGACCCTCTCGACCGCCACTAGCATTGCCGTATTTACGGATGGCCTACTTGACGTTGGTAGCACCGGGTTTCCACTCGACTTACATTTTGTTCAAGCAACCTCGGGCAATCCTTGATAAAGTGGTCGGCCGATCCACACTTATAGCGAGAGCGATCACGGAACCTCTGACTCCCGAATGCCATTTGCCACAATCTCGACACTCCATTCGGTTTCGACGATCATTCCCAACACCGAGACCGAAGTGCCTCGTATACCCATTGTGGGTCGATCACGATCTCGTCTAAAAGGCCAAACGCCTCTAGATTTGGCTCACATCTTCTCGAAATCTCTTGATTCTGTTGAAGAGACTTTCCGAAGACCTTTTGAAATTCTCCGGTTCCCACATCAACTTTTGATTCTCCTTTCTAAGCTCTTGACTTTACAAGCTCGCTCAACAAGTACTCTGAACTCTCGTATTTCGAGAATGCCAACAAACATCCTTATATCATCATTCAGCCCATCCTCGAGCGTTTACACATAATAGCTTTGGACGAAACACATTCCAGGCGTATCTCTCGAGTCTAACAAATTTTCGCTCGTAGTCGATGTGAACATAGAGCCTTGCTTAAGATCAAGAAATTCCTTTCATTTTGGTCGATGAATCTCGGTGATATACTTCTTTGAACTCGGTTTGGAAAAACTCCCAAGTTACTTGCTCCTAGGCACAACCAAAGTCGAGTACTCCACCAATAGTAGGTGGAATCGCGTAGCAAGGAGATAGTACACTTTAAGCACTCATCGGTGTACAAGATAGCTCATCGAGCACCGGATAGTGTTGTCCAACCAAAATTCAGCTTGCTCGGCATCGTCGTCATCCGTAGCTTTAAATTCAATGGCCCCATGTTTTCGAATCCATCAGCTGGGGCTTACTTGACCTTATTTGGTCGATTCTGGGAGGTATTGTAGGTCTTGAGGTTGCATTAGTCGGAATGGAGGTTGTGGAACAGTAGTGTTAGTTCGAATGTATTGGTTGAACCAATCATTCATCACGCTATAAAAGGCTTGCCTAGCCTCATCATTCGGATTGTTGGCCATAGGTTGAGAGTTCGCCGTATTTGTCCCTTGCGCGGAGCAGCGCCACACTCTCCACATCATCGACTATTGCTCGGTTGGGATCGGGATCCATTTCTATAAAAAACACAAATTCGAATGTCGAAATCACCACACTATCAATTATCACTTAATGGCATGTATAGCTAGACCCCAAACATATCACGGTAGTCCTAGAATCGACTAAACCGTAGCTCGATACCAATAAAATTGTAACACCCCAAACCCGAGACCATCGCTTTGTAGCGGACACGAGGGTTAACGAGACAAATCCTCTTAAAGTGCCGACCAATTTGGCCTTTCGAGACATGTGGAAAAGCTGCGCCATTGTCGTCTTAAAAATCGTATCTCGAGTTTCAAAACTCCAAACTGATTCCGTAAATTTTCCTGAATTTAGACTCATATATCCATCCATGGATTTATTTCTAGAATTTTTGGTCGGGCCAATTGGTACAGTTTATTAGTTAAAGTCACCCATGTTACGAGGGTCGACTACACCGACCTTTGCGTTACAACTTGAATATCTCTCATGCAGGATTTAATCTGGTCCGTTTGTTTCTAATGAAACTAGACTCAAAATGGAATCTGCACATGTAAGGCATAACTTCATTCTTTCTGGATAATTTATAGTAAATTTTAAAATTTACGACGGGGACCCGAAACCGTCACGCCCTGTCTCACGAGAACTTTAATATCTCTCGATATCTTGTTCATATGATCGTTTCGTTACTTTCATATGAAAATAGACTAGTCAAGGTTCGTTTACATAACTTATTCACTATTTAATACCAATCCTAAAAATTTTGACGATTTTCAAATCTGCACTGCTTCTTCTTGCCAAAGATCTATTTTCAAGGTAAACTTTACCTATCTTGTGGTTTCCATGGGCCAACTAAAATTTTGACATACATAGGCCCACAGATGATCATATTTAGCCATTCCAATGGCTGATCATGTGACCAACACTCTCATTCCAAACCATAATCACATCATGAAACTAAATATAATTACAAAGCACAAATGGTCAAATTCCATCCTCCACTTTTACGAACCATTTTCGCATGGCCGTACACATATACATCACAAAGAACTTAAAACAATCGAGGGTAGTCCTATACATGCCATATCCAAAGTTCAACCAAAAGAGTACCAAAAGGGGTTTGATAGTGTGGATGACTTCACTTCAATGATCCGAATCCGATCGCTAACGAGCAAAATCTATAAAACAGAGAAACAAAGGAACGGAGTAAGCAATTTATGCTTAGTAAGTTTGAGCCATAATTACACACAACCAAAGCATAGCATTCAAGTAGCTAAACAATAATTCATATGCACAATTTCTCAATGACATGCTTACTTCACAATCCCAACTCTTATATTCATACACAAATAACGGCTTAGTTAAGGCCGATAACTCGTTTATCATTGGAGCAAATATTCATACGCACTTACTCCTAGTGTGCAAAGCACACACAACACATACCTTGTTGTTGGGAATTTCACAAGTGCATTAACTGAAAATTTTCCAGCAAGCTTATAATTTTCAAATCACATACCTTCGAGTTTAACCGGATATAGCTACTCGTTCAAACGCCTTGGGACATAGCCCGGTTATGGTAACCCGCACAAATGCCTTGGGACTTAACCCGGATATCACAACTCGCACAATTGCCTTCGGCTTAGCCCGATATCATAGCTCACACCATTGCCTTGGGCTTAGCCCGATATCACAACTCGCACAATTGCCTTGGGCTTAGCCCTGATATCACAATCGCACATTCATACACATCTTTGTTTCAATTTCATAACAAACTTTTATGCACAATTTACTTAATCAAGAATATCATTTCGGCTCAATGGCCACATACAAGGGCACAATTTCGATTGCTTATTACTTCGTTCAATCGAATCAAAATCTAAGTTCGATACTCAAAACTTACCTTGGAGATTATCGGCGCTTCCAACGGCTATTCAATCACCTTTTCTTTTCCTTTATTGGAGCTAGTTCCCTTTGCTCTTGAGCTTAATGTTAACAAATAAATTGATTTAATCATTTTGAATATCAAAGGGAATCCAAGGTACTTAGCCCTTATAAGGCCGCATACACTTACATCCACATACTTAAGCTCAATAATTATAACATAGCATCAAGCACTCATATGGCCGATTATACTTAGTCATACTTGCACAAATCAACAATAAATTTGAGATTTTCACACCATATAAGTACTAGGCGAATATACATGCAAGTTTCACAAACATTCTTCAACCATTTCTTCTTTAAACAAACATATTTATCATTTACTTCATAACCAAATCATCATGTGCAAACATATATACACATATAGGTGCAAGGCGAATTTCAAGGTGTTCATAACCATCCAAAACACAAATTTTAACTAACATGCAAGAAACATAAACCATGCTCATGAGCATGCCATGGCCGAATACCTCACACACCATACTCCTTTTAAATTTTTGGTCATGGTTAAACAAAGGACTCAATGCCCTACTCAAGAATACTAAAAGAAATTTCAAGAGTAGTCAATCCATCATTACATGCATCATTAGCAAGCTTCACATTTAGCATGCAATGGCTTCAACACAATATCAACCTTGGCCAAATACCATTTCTATGGCATAACAAGGATTTGAACCATGGCTAGCATGAACATCAAGTTAGAAACTAAAACATGCATGAATCTCATGACACAACCTCATACATACCTTAATCTTGATGCAAGTATAGCCAAATCTCCTTCTAGATCTCTTCTAAACCAAAAATGGAGCAAAAATCCTCCTTTTTCCTTAGTATTTTCGGCCAAAGAAGTGAAAAATGGATGAACAAAATTTTTTCTTTCTTTCTCTACAACTCACGGCAAGGGGGGCATCCATGCTCATCTTTTTTTTCATTTCTTTAATGCTAATTCTTATTTTATTTCTTCATACAAAACTCACTAACCAAACATGTTGGAAACATGTTTCCCTTGCCCATCAACACCTACCTTGGCCGCCACTATGCTTCTTTTGGGGAAATTTGACATGCAAATCCCTTATTTTTGCATGCATGATCAATTAGTCATCCCACATCTTCCCATCATACTTTCAAAGTTTACTACTAGGCCCTTTCTAGTGAAATTCACATTTATAACACTAAATCAAATCATCAAAAATGTCACACACAATTTAACACATACCATAGGCATCAAAATAAATTTTAAATTATTTTTATGCCTCGGTTTTGTGGTCCCGAAACCACATCCCGACTAGGGTCAATTTTGGGCTGTCACAGAAACCTTGAAGAAAACCATATCCCCAACAGCGAACTCAATCTCTTTGTGCTTCAGATCCGCATACGATTTTTGTCTATCGTGTGACAGCCCAAAATAGACCCTAGTAGGGAAGTGGTTTCGGGACCGCTAAACCGAGTCACCGAAATGTTTGAACGTAATATTTATTGTCTAGAATATGTAATTATGAATGTGTGAAAATTTCAAGCTTCGATTTAGTCGATTGCATGTGAATTCAGTTAGTAGGACTTGTGTGACACTTTTGAAATGTGATAGGCTAATCTATAAGGACCTAATAGTGCATGTAATCAAAAGGGAGGACTTGCATGTCAAATTTCCCCCCCTAAGTGCTAGTGGCCGGCCATGACAAAGAGTTATGGGCAAAAAAACATGTCATAAAACATGTTGTGACAATGGTGTATGTAAGAAAAAAATAAAATAATGAGCATGGGAATTGAATAATGAAAGGGAAGAAAAAAAAAAAGAGAACGATGTGAGTGCCCCCCCTTTGCCGTGAGTTGAAGAAAAGAGAAAAAAAAATTTGTTCATCCTTTTCATTCTCTCTTGGCCGAAAATCCTAAGGAAGAAGGAAGGAGTTTTTGCTTCATGTTTGGTTTGGAAGAGGATTAGGAAGAGGTTTGGCTATACTTGTATCAAGATTAAGGTATGTTTGATGTTGTGCCATGAGATTCATGCATGTTTTTAGTTGCTAGCTTGATGTTCTTATTAGCCCATGGTTCAAATCCTTGCTATGTCATGGGAATGGTATTCGACCAAGGTGGATTTTGTGTTAATGCCATTGCATGCTAAATATGAAGCTTGTTAATGATATATGTGATGGTGGGTTGATGACTCTTGGATTTTCTTTTAGCATTTTAGTGAGACATTAAGTTCTTTGTTTAACCATGACCAAAATTGAAATGGTATGGTGTTGTGATGTATTCGGCCATGGTATATCCATAAGCATGATTTATGCTTATTGCATGGTAGGTAAGATTTGTGTTTTGGATATATGTTTATATTTGGTTATAATCAACTTGAGATTCGGCCCTTGCACCTATATGTATATATGTTTGCACATGATGTATTGGTATGACATATATACTACCTCAAGGTATATATTTTCTTATGATGATGTTTCGGTTATGAAGTAAATGATAGATGCGTATTGAGCTACAATATGTAATGCATTAGTTAGTAAAATGTATGCCATTTATGTGTGGTATTAAATATGTAATTGGCCTCAACATCAACATGCATATTCGGCCACATGAATGAGTTCATAGGTTGATGTGTTGTTCGGCCATAAGTAAGCATGTTGAAGCTTTATCTTGACTTAGAAAATTCGGCTAAGGAGAGTACTAACTAATGTGTTGAGTTTGATTCATGATTTCCGTACATATGTGACTTTAATGTCTAATGAATATATGTGGGCTAAGTACCTTGAATTCCTCTTTTGATGCACAAATGATTAAATCAATTTATTTGTTAAATTAAGCTCAAGAGCAAAGGGAACTAAATCGATAAAGGGAAGGAAAAAGTGGTTGAATAGCCATCGGAATCGTTCGACAACATCCGAGGTAAGTTTTTGAGTAATAGAGCTTAAATTATGATTTGATTAGATCATGTTTTAAGCAAATCAAATCATGCTCTTTGTGTGTGGATATTGAGCGAAATTTCAAGAGTTATAAGTGTCTTGTGTTTGAGTTTTGCTAATGAAAATGAAATACAAATGTGTCATGATTTAGTGTTAAATGTGCATGATTATTGAATGATGTCCGGATAAGTCTCGAAGGCTTTGTGCTAAGTGACCATATCCGAACTAAGATCCAAAGCATTTGTGCGAGTTCCCAAATCCGACTAAGATCCAAGCCATTTGTGCGAGTTCCCAAATCGGGTTAAGTCCCAAGGCATTTGTGCGAGCTATTATAACCGGCTATGTCCCAAGGCTTTTGAGCGAAGTCGCTATATCCGGATAAGATCCGAAGGTACGTGATTCGGGAATGAACGATCTTCTTTGTAAAAATCCCGCTAATACGTTTGAAAAAATTCCAGCAATGAGGTTTGTTCGTATGTGCATTGGAATAGTTGAGTTCCTTGAATAATATTCGCTCGGTTGAGTAATGAGCTTCGGTATTTGGCTAAGATGATCCCTTATGTATGAACATAGGGGTTGGAATGTAAAGTAGAAATGATTTGAATATATGTATACGCGAATTATCCGTTTAATTATGTGAATGCTATACTTGATTGTGTTTAAATTCTTGCTCAAAACTTACTAAGCATAAATTGCTTACTCCGTTTCTTTGTTTCTCTGTTTTATAGATTTTGGCTCGTCACCATCGAACTCGGATTTTTGGAAGTCAAGTCTCCCACACTATCAAAGCCCCTTTTGGTACAATTTTGGTTGAGCTTTGAAATGGCATGTATAGGACTACCCTTTGTTGTTTTTCAAGTACTTTGTGTGATGTATGTGTGTACTGACCATGCGAAAATGGCTCGTAGAAGTGGAGTATGGCATTAGACCATTTGTGTTTGTGTAAATATATATATGGTTTCATGATGTGACTATGGACTGGAATGGAAGTGTTGGGCAATGATCAGCCCTTGGAATGGCTAAATATGATCATATGTGGACCTATGTATGACAAAACTCTAGTTGGTCCATGGAAACCACGAAATAGGTAAAGTTTACCTTGAAAACAGATCTTGACAAAGAAGATGGTGTGGATGTGAAAAATCACTAAAATAGTAGGAATGGAATTAAATAGTGAATAAATTATGTAAATGAACCTTGATGAATCTACTTTCATATGTAAGAAACTAAGCGGTCATATGAGTTGTATGTTAAGAAATATTTAGGTTTTCGTTATAAATTAACCAGAGATAATTAGGAGTCATGCCATATATGTATAGATTCCTCTTTTAGTCTAATTTCTATAGAAACAAATGGCATCGATATTGAAGCCACATGCAGGGAGATATCCAATTCGTAATGCATGAAGGTCAATGTAGTGAACCACGGAATAGGGGAGACTTTAACTAATAAACTGTACTAATTTGCTCGACCAAAATTCTAGAAAAAATCAGTAGATGGACATATGAGTCTAGTTTCAGGAAAAATTTATGAAACTGATTTCGAGTTTTGAAACTCAAGATATGAATTTTAAGGCGACGAAGGACGCAATAACCAAATAGTCTGGAAATTTTTAAATGGACTGTGGAAATAATTAAGTTAAGTCTGTTAGCACCTCGTATTCGACTCCGGCCACGGTCTCGGGTATGGGGTGTTACATATCGGATGCCTCCTTTAATCGATTCCTTATCAGCCTAACCTTGCTTTCAGTGTCGGCCACCAATTCCGGTCCAAGCACTCGTCGTTCACCCAACTCTGTCCAACACGTCGGCGTACGACATCTTCGCCCATAAAGCGCTTCATATGCTGCCATCTGAATACTTGCTTGATAGCTGTTATTGTAAGCAAACTCTGCCAAAACCGAGACGTAAACCTAGGGTCTCGATCAGAAATTATCGACACTGGCACCCCATGCAGTCGCACTACCTCCGCCACATATAACTTGGCCAACTTTCGCAGTGAGTAGTCAGTACGAACAGGTATGAAATGAGCAGATTTTGTTAACCTATCCACAACCACCTGCACCGAATCTTTCTTGGTGGGTGTCAAAGGTAAACCACTCACAAAGTCCATTATTACTCTTTCCCACTTCCATAGCGGAATTTTCACAGGTTGCAGTAATCCCGAAGGCAATTGGTGCTTAGCCTTAACCTGCTGGCACGTCAAACATTTCCCAACAAATTCAGTCACTTCTCGTTTTAATCCGGGCCACTAGTACACCTCTTGCAAGTCTCGATATAACTTATTCCCTCCAGGATGCATGGCACAGAGTCCACCATGAGCCTCTTTCAGAATTAACTGCCTCAATTCAGGGTCCTTTGGAATACAAACCCTTCCCCGAAAGCAAAGAACTCCTTCAGTGTTCAACCCAAAATCCTTGTTCTCACCATTCTTAACTTGCTGGAACCGAAGAGCTAATGAATCATCCTTCAACTATTTTTTCTTAATCTGCTCAGTCCAAGTAGGCCTTACTTGCTCTGCCAAAAAGCTTCCATCGTCGTACAGACTTAATCATGCGAACAAGGCTCTCAAATCAGTAACAACCCTTCGACTCAACGCATCCGCCACCACATTAGCCTTTCCTGGGTGGTACTCTATCGAACAGTCGTAGTCTTTAAGCAACTCCACCCATCTTCGTTGCCTAAGGTTCAACTCCTTCTGAGTCAACAAATACTTTAGGCTCTTATGATCTGTGTATATGATGCACTTTTCCCATATAAGTAGTGTCTCCAAATTTTTAACACAAAAATCACCGCTAGCTCCAAATCATGCGTGGGGTAATTCACCTCATGAGCCTTAAGTCGTCGCGATGCATAGCGACCACCTTGCCCTCTTGCATCAAGATGCAACCTAACCCCACATGCGACGCATCGTCAGATCTGATAAAGTCCTTCCCAAACACCGGTTGAATCAACACCGGCGCTTCGTCAATACCTTTTCAACCGATCAAAAGCTTTTTGTCTTGTATCTCGGTCCGCACAAATGGTACTCCTTTCCTTATGAGTTTTGTAAAGGTGCTGCCATTCAGAAAACCCTCCACAAACCTTCAGAGTAACACCGCCAACCCTAGGAAACTTGAATTTTCGACATCGACCTAGGTGGCTTCCATTCCAGAATCGCTTCAATTTTACGAGGATCCACCTTAATCCCCTCGGCAGAGGCCACATGCCCTAAGAAGGTTACCTCCTTCAACCAGAACTCACACTTGCTGAATTTCGCATAGAGCTCCTTTTCCCTTAACACTTGCAGCACAATACGGAGATGCTCATCATGCTTCGCCTCCGTTTCAGAGTATACCAGGATATCGTCAATAAATACGACTACGAACTGATCCAAGTAAGGTAGGAATACTCGGTTCATCAGATCCATAAAAGCTACAGGTGTGTTCGTCAGCCCAAACGGCATGACTACAAACTCATAATGTCCATATCGGGTTCGAAATGCTGTCTTATGAATATCCCCTTCTTTTACCCTTAATCGATGGTATCCGAATCGAAGATCGATTTTGGAGAATACCGAAGCTCCCTCTGTTGATCGAATGATCGTCAATCCTTAGTAGTGGATACTTATTCTTAATCGTCGTTTGTTCAATCTGGCGATAATCGATGCACATGTGCATCATTCTATCCTTTTCTTCACAAAGCAGACCGTGCTCCCCAAGGAGACACACTAGGCCTAATGAAGCCTTTATCTAACAACTCTTGAATTTGAGCCTTGATTCCACTAACTCCTTGGTGCCATCCTATAGGGTGCAATAGATACCGGGCTGTTCCGGCAACAAATCGATTCCAAACTCAACTTCCGATTCGGAGGTAATCCAGAAGCTCTTCCTAAAAACATCCGGAATTCCCTAACTGCAGTCGATGGTCTCCACATCGGATCCTCGATTTCAACTTGGCTTACCAAAGCCGATATGCCTCGCACTTTTTAGCATCGGTTTCTCGGCCCTCAACGCCGATACTACATTGGATAAGTAATCCTCCGATCTCCAATAATCATTACCTCTTCATCATTGACAGTCCTTAACACCATCCTCTTAGCTGCACAATCCAAAGTTGCCTTATGCTTGGTCAACCAATCCATCCCTAGTATCAAATCGAATTCTTGTAGCGTAACTCCATCAAATCCCCATAGAAAACCCCACCTTGAATCTCCAGAGGCACCTCCTTGAAGAGTTTCTCTACCTTAACCGAATGACCTAAAGGACCTATCACAGACACCCCACATACAGTCTCCTCGGAATGCACACCCAGTACCCCAGAAATGTTATATGCTGCATATGAATGGGTTGATCCCACATCAATCAGAGCAGTATAAGGTACACCATAGATAAAAACGTACAGTTATGACATCAAAAGGTCACCCTCCTCATGACAATGAGCGGATACACCAAAGTCGGTGACGAGCATCCGCGTTACCAATACCCTGCCAGTGCCCCACGTCCACGGCCATTACCACCGCGACCTTGTCCACGACCTTTTAGCGTGGCGATCCATCCCTCACAGT